>NW_026988428.1:80080000-80175000 GCF_030222135.1 Aotus nancymaae | reverse complement strand
GCATTTCAGGTTTGTCAGGGCATAAATTAATTCATGCATTTCTCCAGTAACCAACACATAACCAGTGAAGATCTGTGAGTTACAGTCATTGACTTGAGGTACACTAGGATCAGTTTCTGAGAATCCATATCCAAAATAGATGATGGAAGAGGGAACACAAGTTATTAATTTTAATAAGATGATAGGCATGCTTTAACGTTTACCTATTTAGTTAAAAGAATAGGTTAGATAATTGTACTACAAAAGAGAAGCTCTTCAGCTACTGGAACAATGAAATGTCTCCAATTTATTATTAAGAACAGGGATAAACACCCCCTTTCCAACAATCTTTCAAACTACTGAACAATTTCTAAGTATCCACAGAGTAAGGAATCACTGAAGTCTTCTTTAAATATTAGCTTGCTTACACTTGCTTACACTGTGTTCAATTATTGACTCATTTTACTTGGTAAAATCATTTCAAATGCTATGAGAAATAATTGATTTCTTGACAATTTCCTTTTATCAGCAGATATTTTGAATAGATGCCTACAAAGCTAGGTTTGACAAAGAGAGGCAAAAGCCAAAGAAAATAGGTGATCAAAAAGCAATTATGAAAAACATAGTCACATCAGTCAAGTCTTTCCCTAGGCAGTCTATGCTATAGATTATTCTTGGTATTAATAGAATTGGTTGCTGGGTAAGTTCCTGGGATAAAAGATTTTATAATACTATTTGCACTAATTCTAATTTAGCAAAAATGGCAGACATTAATGGAAACAGAATGTCTAAGTACAGTTGTTTATTCAACAACTATTTGATGAATACCTCATATGCACCAGGTACTGTGGAGAGTCAGGGACATGGTGTATATGTTCCTGATACTGCAGGATATGATTTGAATAGCCAAGAGTCAGCTGAAGGAGTAAAAGGGCCAATCCTGATGGACTTTTATGCCAGCTAAGTTGTTCAGATTTTGCCCTAACAGCAACGATGAGCCATGAAAATACTTAAAAAAAAAAAATTAAAGATCACTCTAGTTGCTGTGTGAAGAAAAAAACTAAAGAGAAAACAAGACTAGATCCACAGAGATTAGCTGGAAGAACATCACTGAGGCTGATTTCAGGGGGAATTAGAGGGAGATTTGAATCCTTCACTAAACCAGAGTCTGGAGTTCCAGCTACCCTAGGACTGCAGTGACCTTCCACTTTGCATTTTCAGTCTGCTAGCAGTTCCCCATGGTTACTTCTGTTTACTTACTCCTGGAATTCTTTTCAGCTGTCTCCAAGATACATAAAATCTATGTGTTTTGAAGTATTTGTTTGCTACTGGACGCTGGGAAGAGACACAAGTACTAGTCGTGTGCAAGAGTAAGGTGTCACAAAATCCCAAGAGCTCACCACGGAATATGAGAATATGTTTCCATATTGGGAAGAAATTTCCAGCTAATTCTATCAGCTGGAGGAGTCTGAACAAAACAATCATCAGAATGTTTTAGTTGGCAGGACGAAGAAAGGAAAGTGAATAAAATAAGGAAGAAAGTAAACTAGCATTTACTGAGCAGCTACTAGGTGACAGAAGTTGTGCTAAGTGCTACTTATTATTTTACGTAATCCACAGTCAGGTAAATGTCACATTTCTATAAAATAGAAAAATTAGAATTCAGTGAAATTATTAACTTGTTTAGTGACACGTATTTGATAAGTGAAGAAACAAGAATTTACAATATCTATCTGACTGCAAATCCTGGGCTTATTCTATTATGTATTTCTGCCTAGTGTTACCAGTACTCGCAGTGACAGAGTTCAACCATGTGTGTAGTGCGGGGATTTGGAAGATTCCAAAAGAAAGTAAGTGGATACCATTGAGACAGACTGATCTGCTGCTGGCTGCCTTCGTCACCAGCCTCTCCCTTTCGGCACCTTCTGTGGGTATCATACCCGCCACTCCCCATCTCAGATCTCAGCACCTCCCCGTCATCACAGCTATCATATCACCTCCCAGAGTGACACACATGCTCCATGCCCATCTCTTCAGATTCCCTGAGTACACCTGAGCTTGAATCCAGACTCCTTAGCAAACTAACTGAATGAGAGTGGTTAAATTACTTAAACACTGTGAGCTTTACTTTTATCATCTGTAAAGTGGAGACAATTATTCCAACTTCATACCTTTTGGAAATCTGTATGTAAAATCATCCAGTACTCTGACTGCCATATAGAAGGCATGCAAACCAAGTTTGAATGTGAAAATGGAATCAAAGATGTAGCTAAATTTAACAAACTAGATCATGTTAATACATGAAGAAAAAAGTGTGTTACTAAATTCAAGACTCTACTCATATTTCTTCATCTCTCAAGTTACATTTATGTTTTTTATGTTATGTACCTCTATCTAGGTTTTTTTTTAAGCCATTTCAGCCAGAATTCATACTTACAATTTATGTTTATTCTTACAGTGCCTAATACTTTATTGAGAAAACATAAGTGATTTTGATTTCTATGGATAAACTATTTTTGGAGAGCCCTTCTTGTCTGAAGTCATCGTGTGTGTTCCGACCAAATGGGAATGGGGAATAGAATTTAGTAAACTTTGAGGAAAGATAATTGACTAGTGATATCCTGAAGCCTCTCTGAGACCATGCCCCCAATATGAAGCTGAAAAAGAACAATGAGACCTATGGCAAAGCCCTGGACCCTAGAGAAGCTTTTTGTGATGCCTCTTATGGTATCAGTCACGGTTGCTATAATAGAGTTTAATTGCAGTGTTCTGGGCAAACGCAGGCATTGATACAGTTATGTGGGCTTCAAACACTCTTTCAGCATTTGGAGGTGTCGTTTTAGATGGTTTCCTTTTGGAAACCAATACAGGAAATCTATTCCAGGGGAGGTTACTCTTAAAAGGGTCATGTTTTCAATCACCTTCAGAGTTGCAGGAGCCTTTGTTAGAATGAGACACTGTATTTGTTTTTTCATGATCTGATAAAGCTTGAAATTTTCTTTCCTCTGTGATTTAATAAATGAACTTCAAAAATGCAGTTTGATGAGTAACCATGAGGCTGAGCCATTACAGAAATATTAGGCAGAAGCACTCATGGTTGTGCTTTTACCAATTCAAAAAACAAGGCAAGCTGTCCTACATTTACAGCAACTATATTTACTGAACAAAGATTGAAACCTACTGCTAGACAAAGCTTAATTGCTCTATGGATGTGTGGATCCTGTAAATAGCCTAAGCTGAGTTCATGTAAGTGACTAGCATAAATGGCAGGGAACAAAAAGTCCCCGCCATTTGACTTCAGAGTAATTAGAATAGCAAGCAAATAAAAATTGAATATTTTTGAGAAGATTATATAATCAATAGTCTTGAAATTCATTTACAAATGTTAGTTAACAATGTAAAGCTGCTTTAATTTATTAAATTCTGAATCAGTAAATTTTTAAATGCTGAATTACTGGTAAAGAGATATTTTTAACTAGATCTGAGGTAAATGATCTGAATGCAATAGAAAACAGAGCAAATGGTGTAATTAACAATGTAAAACCACAAGGAGGGTTGAGAGGACAGAAATGTAGAATTTAAGAGGACAGAAAGCTTTATGCTGTCTCCTACTGTACATAAGTATTCCCTTGGCCAAATAGAGATCTATACTTTTACAGAGAACCTCTTTCTGGAAAAAAGAAAAAAAGTAAGCTCCTATTTGAACTTATCATCAAACTACATTTTCCACATAGGAAATGTTGAGTCTTATTTATATATTTATTTATAACTATTCACTTGTAGTTTTGATTGTCATCAGACCACAGACTTTCCAAACTGAACTTGTATGCTGATTAAAAGTAACAGCAGTGTGTTTATTAAAGTCAGCAAATCTGTGATTCAAAAAGACACCTTACTAAAGGGTCAGGATTTTATATTAAGAAAGAATGTCTGAGAGCATGGGAGAAATGCTACTCTTTGAGCAAAAATATTTTATTGCTGTGAAAATCACACATTAATAATTCATTTTTCATAGAATCTGCACTTCTGGCTCTTGGAAAGGCATAATAGTTTGAGAGCCCTACTAGGGTGAGAAGGAACATAATGTGCCTACCTTAGGCACACTGTAAAGTTGACTGACCCCTTTCTACCAGGGTGCGGAAAGCAATCCTTGAAACATAGTGCAAAATTCCGTCCTATTTAAAAGCACTCTGAATTGTTGTCTGTAACCTCCAACTTTACAAGAGCCCATATTGAATTAATAAAATGAAACGAACAAGAAGAATGGTTTGAAGGCTGCATTTCAGGGACTGTGTAAGGAAAGGGAAAGGCTTTCAGCCTACTCTACCTGTTGGATCCAATTATTTATGTGTCCTTCAGACACATAAATTAGTTACTATGATTGGCACTGGAGTCCAAAGATAAACTAGACTTACTCACTGGACTTAAGAAAGCTCACAGTATGGTAAAGGGGGCAGTCAAGTAAGAGACCTTTAGAAGCTGATGGTTCAAGGACAGAGTATTATTGCACAGGATATTATTTGAACAAATAAGACAGGAAGTTATCCCAGGAAAAGATAACATCTGAGCTGAGTCTTAGGCAAAGACTAGAAATTCATCACAAAATGTTGGTGTGTTCTAGAAAAAGAGATTGACATTCAGAAGGATGATCCATACAAAGACTATTCAAGCAAAATCAATGAAAGAAAAAGCAGTGTGGTGTATTGGGAAAACTAAAAATTCTTTGAGAGCATAAAATGTCAAGTGAGAGGTAAATGGAGATGTAAGCAAGGGCTAGATAGTGGAGAATTTTATAAGTCATGTTAAGGAGCACGGATTTCATTACATAAGGAATGAGAAGCCACTCAGTATGAGCAGGTGAATGATGTGATTCCAGTGAAGTAGAGACAAAAACATAAGATACCATTTTTGTCAAGGTATATCATTAATATATCAAAGTAACAGTTTATAGTTTAATAATCTTAAGTTTCTCTTGTGTACAATATTTAAGTTACACACCAATATTTATGGAATAAATGTTGGCTAATACTTATTCTGTGCTTGAAAATCTGTGTAGGAAAACAAATGAAACTAAGAAAAGTTTAAGACAATATAATTATTTATGTAATTATTTTTAATTGTACTAAGATTGTAAATGTTTCTAGAGTCCTACAAAAGGAGATTAGATGTCAGGGCAATTGGGAAATTTTTCTAAAGTTGTATTATTTTCCCTTTTCTTTTGTACAAATTTATGGGGAATATGTGTGATTTTGTTATATGCGTAGATTGTGTAGTGATCAAATCAGGGCTAACATGGAACTTAAACTCTTACACATACGTAAGATATAAATCTCTTCATTTTGTTTCTCCATTTGTGTTAGTGAATGAGGCACCCACCAAGTATTTTATTTGCTCCCCTACTTTTCTCATTTTCTTTGCCATTAGGGATGGCCATGTGACTACTCCCAAGGAAAACAGAGCAGCATTGATTCAAGTAGTTTTACACTTATGTATGATTTCCCAGCTCTTTTCTTGCCTTGCCATGGTCTCTGGCAGTGTTTTATGAGGTTAAGTCTCCATCGGTCTGGGTCCCTGAGTGACCACCTGGAACAGAGCCACTTGCCACATCACCAAACCAATGTTTGTGCAGCATAAGTAATTTTTTTTTTTTTTTGAGATGGAGTCTTGCTTTGTCATCCAGGCTGGAGTGCAGTGGCACTATCTGGCTTCAATTGATTCTCCTGCCTCAGCCTTCTGAGCAGCTGAGATTACAGGCACCCACCACCACACCTGGCTAATTTTTGAATTTTTAGTAGAGAAGAGGTTTCCCCATTTTGGCCAGGCTGATCTCAAACTCTTGACCTCAAATGATTCTCCAGACTTGGCCTCCCAAAGTGCTGGGATTACAGATATGAGCCACAGTGCCCAGCCTGGTATAAGTCAAAATAAACCTAGTCTATCCAAATGAATACACCATTCCTTATTATTCCTTCTCTACTGTCTTATACCTTGCCTAGTTTAGACCTCTATGGGAGCCTCCTGTTGTTCTCTCTTCCACATTACAAACTGTTCTTATGTGTGTAACATTACTTTCAGAAAATAAAAATATAATTGCTAAAATAAAACAAAATAAGACAAACCAAAAATCTCATAATTAAATTAAATTTTGAAAGAATAGTGAAGAAAATATACCAAAATTCTAGCAGTATTTCTATCTAGGAAAGTCTTGGGAGATTGGTTTGTCTTACTTTAATATGTTTTTGCAGTTTTTCTAAAATAAGCCTGAATTGTTTTTATAATAAAAAATAAACTCTTTTAAAATTAAATTTTAAAAAATGATTTGGAAGCTTGCCAGAAATCGGCTCCCAAGAACACCAAACAGAAATTAAATAGTAAAGAGAGTAATCTGATGTTTTTTATACTCTAAACATATGTGTGAGTTCTTATTTTCAAGGCTGTCTCAATCTATTCAATACTTTCTATTCTGTTCTTTGGAGAATATGATCAAATCCAATATTATAATATCAAGTTATAATTATTTTATAGTTTGAAATAAAATATTTAGTCTATTTCTTATACTAAGAATTACTTATATATTGTGCTGCCGAAATTATGTTTGAATGCACTGAAAAGTAAAACATTAGTCTTTTTTATTTGCTTCAGTTTCCTTTTCTCCAATAAATTTTCTATGTGTGTCATTCAAAAACATCCCCATAGAACCTTATATATTCTATTGGAAATCTTTTATCTAAAATATCTAACTTATTTTCTGCTCTCTGGAAGCTAATATTCAAAGAAAAATATCTAGACATCTATTATTTTCACCTATGGAGTTATCATTCAAACATATTTGTTGTTTTTTTGTTCAAGTGTTTTTTTTCCTAAATATTGCAAATAGAAGGGAAATATTATGGAAAAACTACATTAGCACACAAAGTTATGCTGGAAGGTTGATTGCTCCCCTATGAAGATATTCTAATTAAATCTTTTCCAATCGAATCTCCCCAAACTTAAATTTTCAGATTTCACTTTGAATTAATGCTTTAATGAAACTGAAGAAAATGTGTGTGGAAGAAAAATGTTGTATTATTTTTAAGATCTCAAGGACCTGAGGTTGATTAAAGTAATAGCATCCTGACTGAAACTACCAAGGATATTTACGGGCAACAAGATGAGCATAACATTTTAAACATAACTTTGATCTAGATTATTTCTGTTCTTTAATTTCATAAGTTACCTTAAACTTCAAATGTTTTAAGACTGACTCTCAAACTAAGGAGAGGAGAAATCAGGCTGTAAGTTGTAAGTAACATGTTGCCCATTTTTCGATTTGCTCTTCTTCACAGGATTTATTTGTTCCCCAATAACATTAAAGTAGAACATGTGATATTTGTGTTTACTAAAGCAGAGCATGTGTTGCGAATAAAGTTGTGAAATCCTGTTTTATATTCTTAAATAAAATTCTACCTTATAATAAGCCAGTAAGTTAGAGTACATCATAGTTCCAGGTACCTCAACAAGAAACCTGAGAGTCAGAGAAGTGCAAGCAAACCTTATAAGGTGATGGACAACCTAGACCAGCCCCACCCTGAAGGAAAATATTTTAATATTTAAAATACAAATAGCACACACCAAGGCTGCCATCATTGCCTGATTATTGTTGATTATCTCATTTATGTTTTACATTTGTCACTCAAAAATATTTATGATAGAATAAAAAGATTTCAAAGGCTATTACTCTACTTTAAATGATGTAGTGATTTAAATGTGCAGCCCCAATGCATCTCTTGTCAAAACCCTGTGTTATACGATCGCTCAACCTTTTATCAAATATCTGTTATGCATTAGACATGGTATTGTAAACAGTAAGTAGGAGAGGAGTAAATGATGGAGAATGTGGCTACAAAATCAATCTTAAAACCTCTATATCATCTCTTCAATTACATATTCCTATATTTCTAGTTCTCTCGCTCCTCTGCAGACCATGAGTTTAGGAATTAGACTACTTGATTTAAACCTTCATTCTTGTATTCATTATCTATGTGTCTTTGGCAAGTTATTTGACCTCTCTGATCCTCACTTATAAAATTGCAGTGACAATATTATGTCCCTCGTATACTCATGTGGTGATTAAAAGTGATAATGCAAATTAAGACCCCAAAACAGTGCTTGGCACATCCAAGCACTCAATAAATGTTTGCTATTATTGTCATTATTATCGCTATGGTTAATGTCATCAAGACAGACACTTCTTTGTTTCCGTTAGCCACTTCATGGCATCCTTCATTCAACTCTCATTTATTTTGTACCTATCACAAGCTGGTTTCTTTGTCAAAGTTTGGAGTCATAAATATCAATAAGAAACAGCTGCCCTTCATATACTACACCCCTTTAACCGTGTCACCCAGTTTCTCAGGAGGAGTCATTATTTCATCAGTTCCCTATCCTGCTGTCATTCTACCTCTTCAAAGTCAGTTATGAATTAGTTTTACCATCCACTTGAAGCCCTTATGTAGATAAGCAATATGGACTGTGACCCTACATAATTATGGTTTCCAGCTGCCTATAAGCTATCAGCATTTATTTCAAAGATTTGCTATTCAACTCAAGGTACCTACCACACTCCTGCTACTCTCACCCTCAGCTAATGTTCTTGCCTATTTCATGGAAAAAAAAAATAATGAAGAACATAAGATAGAAACTCTGTCCACCCTCTACAAACAAAGAGCCAATTACCTATGTCTACACATATCTCTCTCTCTCTCCTGCTGTCTCAGGAACAGAATACCTCACCATCAGAAACAACATTGTCACCTGAGCTTCAGAGGTCAACTTTTATCACCTCCTGCAAGACCTCCAGGAACCCACAGACTTTGCTTCATAGTGTATTACTTTTTTCTTTTTTCCCTTCTCATCTAGTGCTTTAAACTTTCTCATGTCATTGTGCTCCATTTCCTTTCTCCTCTAAGATTCATTCATTCTCCCAAATACTGCCCTAACTTGTATCTTCCATTTACACCCAAGATACTCAAAGAATATTTAATTTTCTTTACCTTTTATATTCATATAACCCACTGCATTCTGGTTTTAAATACTACCAGTTTCCCTGAAAGTATTCTAATTCCAAATTCAATGGAAGGCTGTCAGTGTTTATCACGTGCTACTGTTGGTCATTCTTTGATTCTCTAATCCTTCTGCTTGTAAAACATTGCTCATTGCTGATTTTCATCCTGTCTCATTCACAACTATATGTCACTTGCTTCTCTGCTCCTTAAACCCATGCTTTCTAGGTTTTTCAGCCTTCTTTTTGCATTCTGAACACTTTCCGAGGTCATGGCTGACAAACTGGGTGCTTTCCACGTTTGCTACTCCATTATCTGCCTCAAAGTAGGCACAGCAAGATCACCACCCAGCATCCACTTCGATTATGATCCCACTTCCAGAAGCGAACTCTGGTCAGTTTTCAGTACTACAGAGCTGCTTTTACCATATCCTGGATAGCTCACTTTATTAAAGAAGAAATGTGTAGCTGATTCTACTCCCCTTAAACATACACTCCATTTGTATGCTTTGCTAAAAACCTGAAGAAAACCTAATCACATACAGAAAATTAGAGGACAAAAAAAGGCATTTTCTTAAGTAAATATGCAACATAAGATTTGGTCACATGTAAGCATTCAGAATTTAGTGATTTTAAGACTCCAAATAATGGCTATTTTTTTCTGTAAATGAAAATTGAATTATTAAATTATCATGCTGGTGTTAGGCATTCGTAATGGAAAGGGAAAGGAAAAGAAACTGTCTATTTATTTTTCCCCTCAAGGCCATATTATATGTGAATGTTTCCTGCTTAATAGCTGCACCTGCTGGTAAGGACAAAGGATGCACTATAACTTGATTTTGTAAATAACTTATTGCAATAGGCCAAGATTTTGTGCCATACCTAATGGGCATGTTGCCTCCTTCTCCTTTGATTCCTTTCCTTTGTATACTACTTAAAAAGAAAAGGCTTGTACTGTTGTGTGTACTAGCTTAAATCTGTTTTCATTACTGCTTGAAATTATTTCTGTTGTCATCTCAACCATTGTCAGCTAACTGTTTGTTTTCAGAATTTACGGTGAGTTTGCTAAGTGAAGCTGTCAGCCTGCTAAAATACACAGTCAACTTTATTATTTGCTGTGTTAAAGAAATGTAGTCATTCCTTTAGCAAATTTTGTTGAAGAATAACAGGAGCACAGTTTAGAAATGTACCAAAAATAAGGAATTAATTTCTGGTCAACCTAATTGTAGATAAGTTTTAAATACCATGTCTTCTCAGGAGTAAAATTGAAAGCAATTTTGTGATATTTGATATAGGAGGGGTTCGGGATAAAAAAATGAAAAAACAAAGCCAGGTGAGGTGGGTCATGCCTGTAATCTCAGCACTTTGGGAGGCCGAGGCGGGTGGATCAAAATGTCAGGAGTTCAAGACCAGCCTGGCCAAGATGGTGAAACCCCCTCTCTACTAAAAATAACAAAAATTAGCTGGGTGTGGTGGCACGTGCCCATAATCCCAGCTACTCAGGAGGCTGAGGCAAGATTATCACTTGAACCTGGGAAGCAGAGGTTGCAGTGAGCCAAGATCATGCCATTGCACTCCTGCCTGGGTGACAGAGTAAGACTCCATCTCAAATAAAATAAAATAAAATAAAATATGCTTAGGAAAATATAACATATAGAATCATAAAATGCATGCTTTTTTTCTTAAATCACTAATAGAGTTCCAACCCAGAGCTTTAAGAGTATATTTTACATTTTTTTTTTAGACAGAGTCTTGCTCTGTCGCCAGGCTGTAGTGCAGTGGCACTCTCAGCTCACTGCAACCTCCGCCTTCAAGGGATTCTTCCACCTCAGCCTCCTGAGTAGCTGAGATCAACAGTCGTGCACCACCACTCCCAGCTATTTTTTGTATTTTTAGTAGAGAGGGGTTTCACCATGTTGGCCAGGATGGTCTCAATCTCTTGACCTCATGATTCAGCCGCCTCAGCTTCCCAAAGTGCTGGGATTATAGGCTTGAGCCACCGCACCCGGCCTGTATTTTACATTCTTATGTTACTTTAAGTGCTCACTTTGGAGACCTAAGGAATCATGTGGCTAATCAGGTATATGAAGAAGGTTCCTCACCATTCTTAAACAACACAGCATTTAATTTTGCATTAGTATTCTCAAGTGAATGCTGAATTCTTTTATTGCAATATTCATATTTAAAACCATTATAATAATTATTTCATGTGATTTTATTTTTCTCATTCAAAAAATGAAAATGCTCTATCTAAACAAAGAAAAATAATTGTGAAAGCTAAGTTAACATCTCCTTTTTCTTTTTCATTGATCCCTTAATGGAGGGAGTTGGGCGATTGATAGTATCTACGTACAGAAAATTGGCTAGAGGATGCAAGCCATGTCACCATGATGTGGATAAAAGGCAGTCACTACGCTCCTGCTGGCAGAAATACATGCCCAGTTACTCAGTATCTATTCAGTGAGGACTTAGCATGTATGTATCACACCACCATGTGTGCTTATGGGCACATTATGCATGTAAATTGATGTGTCAAGGAAAGAACAAGTCTTAAGAACCATTGCTCTATGACTCATTCTCTGCCTTTTGCTCACTTCTTAATAATTCATTTTGATTATCGTAGCTAAATCTATAATATATTATAATGATTTTCATGGGACCTAGGCACTTTTGTCTTCATGGGCCCCTTCTTTCATGAAACAAATATTAAGTTATATTTTACAATTGCATTGGCATAAAGACTAATATATTAATATTTATAGCAAAACCTGTTTTGACTTAAAGTTCTTTTTTTTCTTTTAATTAAAAAGAAATTAACATGTTTATGGACCAACAAAAGTATTGTGAGGCCTAGGCACTGTGCCTACTATGCCTAAAGGAGAAGTCGATCCCTATGGATTCAGTGCAACTGATTGCCAAATCTATGCTTCTTACCTTGACCTCTTGCTTAAACCCCAAATTGAGAACTGCCATTAGAAACATACCATTTACTTATGTTACCATTACTTTAGATTATCGAAACCAAATTCAAAATTGTCCCTAACCAACTTGTATACTTCTATCAATGGTCTCGTCTTTTCCCCATTCTTCCAGAGAAGTGCAGGAGTAATCCTGACTCTCTGCTTTTTCCTCGTATTTTATGTTGAGAGTTCAATTTGATTGAATTATCATTTCTTCCCTCTGCATATGGTCCCCAGCACCGCCCTTTCCAACAGATTCAAAATTTCCCATATGAACTGAGCTCAATATTTCCAAAGAGTTTTCTAAACCCTCTCCTCTTAAGTTTTTCTGCATACTAATGCCAGATTAATTTTCCTAAGGTATTTATCATAGGATCATTTTTCTGTGCAAGAATCTCTAGTGTAAATAATATAAAAGCTAACTATTTCTAATTTATTCCCTCTAATAACCTGACCTTCTCAATTTAGTCCTCTCAGCTCCCCCATAAATTCTTCAGTGGACTGTGGTACACTCCTCACCATTCCTTGCAAAAGTTGCATTTAGCTCCACCTTTTCTCCTTAACTTGAGCTGTTTCCTCCCCTCATTCATCATCAGAAACTTCACAGTTCCCAATCCAGATTTAGTCCTATACTTTCCAGAGGATCATCTCCGATATTACTCCAGGCAATATGATCCCATCTCTCTTTAATGCCGGCACATTTTCAATGTATACTATTACTACTCACATTAACCTCTTCTCATTTCATTTTATGTTTCTATAACAGAACAACACAAAGTGAGTAATTTATAATGAACAGAAATTTGTTTGGATCACAATTATGGGGGCTTGGAAGTCCAAGACTGAGAAACAGCAACTGGTGAGGGCCCTCTTGCTGCATCATAACATGGCAAAAGGCACTACATGGGCAAGAGAAACCAAGAGAGGGCAAAAGAAACCAAGAGAGGGCAAGAGGAGGCCAGACAGCTTTTATAAGAAACCCACTCCCCTGATAATAAACTCAAACTCATGATACCATCATCAAGCCATTCATGAGAACAGAGCTCTCATGTAAGTCATGAGACCTGAACACCTCCCATTCAGGCCCCGCCTCTTAATACTGTTGCATTGGGGATTAAGTTTCCAACACATGAACTTAGGGGGACACATGTAAACCACAGCATTTCACCCCTAAAAACTCATGTTCTTCTCACATTCGAAATGCATTCACTACATACAGATCGCCCCAAAACTCCATGTATTTATTTATTTGTTTATTTACTTTTGAGATGGAGTCTAGCTCTGTCATTCAGGCTGGAGTGCGGTGATGTGATCTCAGCTCACTGCAACCTCTGCTTCCTGGATTCAAGTGATTCTCCTGCTCAGCCTCCACAGTATCTGGGATTACAGGTGCCCACCACCACTCCTGGCTAATTTTTGTATTTTTTTTTAGTAGAGACGAGGTTTCACCATGTTGGCCAGGATGCTTGTGATCTCCTGACCTCATGATCCACCTGCCTTGGCCTCCCAAAGTACTGGGATTACAGGTGTGAGCCACACCACACCTCGCCTCCCAAACTTTTAACTCATTCCAGCTTCAACTGAAAAGTCCACAGTCCAGATTCGTATCTGAAACAGATGTGAGTAAGACTCAAGGCATAATTCATCCTAAGGCAAATTTATCTGCAGCTATTAGCCTATGAAATTAAACAAGCTGTATACTTCCAAAAGTCTGGTAAGACATGCATAGAATAGACATTTCAGTTCCAAAAGGGAGAAATAGGCAAGATGGACTAACTCGTCCCTAGTAAGTTCAAAACTCAACAGAGAAAGCAAATTAAGTTTTAAAGTTGGAGAATAATCTTCTTTGACTCAATGTCCCACATCCTGGGCACACTGGGATGAGGGTCAGACCCCAAAACTCCAAGCAACCCTGCCTCTGAGGCTGTGCTGGTCTCAATCCTCCCAGCAGCTCTCATGACCTGGATCCTCATGCCTGCAGCTTTCCCAGGCCGAAGTTGCATGCTAGTGGCCCTGTAGTTTTGGGGTGTTGGGTGCTGCTTTACATCCATGCCTTACTGCATTGCCCTAGTGGGGACTCTGTGATAGCCTTGCTTCTATGACTCTGCTGGGCATTCCTCTAGAGGAGGCTCTCTGCGGTGGTTCCACACTTGTGACAAGTCTCTGCCTGGGCCCCCAGGCTGTTCACAGCATCTTTTGACATCTAGGTGGAAGCCACCATGACATCATAGCTCTTGCATTCTACATCCCTGCAGAATTAGCACTAGATGGACACTGCCAAGGATTATGGAATGTATCTTCCAGAGCAGCAAATTGAACCATAGCTGGGCCTGCTTGAGCCACAGCTGAGGTGGCCAAAGGGCACCGCCCCAGAATCAGAGAACAGTTACAAGGCACAGAGCAGTGAATACCGAGGTTCCAAGAGCACCTCTCTTGAAAACTTGCTCTCAAGGCCCTAGTTTGCCTTAAAGATCTCTAAAATGCCTTTGGACACATTATCCCATTGTCTTCATGAATAGAACCTGGCTTCCTTCTATCCACATTAATCTCTTTAGCAAATGATCTCTTGGCCACACCCTTTGTGTTATCTCCCAGATATGCTTTTTTATTCTTTATGTGGCCAGGCGGAGAGTTTTTCAACCTCTTACAACCTCTACCTATCACACTGTTCCAAAGCCCCTTCCACATTTTCAAGTATTTGTTATAACAACAGCCCTGCTTCTTGGTACTAATTTTCTGTCTTAATTCATCTTTGTTGTTATAACAGAATATCATAGATTAGGTAGTTGATAATGAGCATACGTGTATTTGGCTCACATTTTGGAGACTGGAATGTCAAAGACCAAGGGGCCACATGTGGCAAGGGCTTTCTTTGTGTTTCATAATATGATGAAAGACATCACATTGGTAAGAGAGAGTGAGAGAGGACCGAAGGGGGGCAAATACGCTTTCATAAAAACCCACTCCTGAGATAATAAACTTAGTCCCACAATAATGGCATTAATTCATTCATGAGAGCAGAACCTTTATGACCTTAACACCTCCCAGTAGGCCCTACCTCTCAACACCGAGATCAAGCACTGAGAATCAAGTTTCTAACATATGAACTTTGGGAAACATATTCAAATCATAGCAAGCTCATTATTTTTATGTCTGCTCATTTCCCAAGTATTATATTCATCTTCTTTGTTTTCTATTACATTTTTGTTACTACCTGGAATAGTACTAGAATATTATTTTTTATTGCTGCCTAGGATAATACTAGCTACAGTGATATAAAATTAAGATGTATTCATATATCGATTGATAAAGTATTGTAAATTTAATTTTTGAAATAGTGGCTCTGGAATTTTTGTAGTCTATTAACTTTCTGACTTTACTGAGGTATAACTGACAAATAAATGTTGTATATATTTAAGGTATTCAACTTGATGTTTTAATATATGTACAGGTTGTGAGCTAATCACCGCAATCATGCTAATTAACACATTCATCACCTGCCTCAAGTCATTTCCTCGTCTTCCTCCTCCTCCTCCTCTTCCTTCCCCTCCTCCTCCTCCCCCCTCTTCCTCCTTCTTCTTCTTCCTCTTCTTCTTCTTCTTCTTCCTATTCTTTTATTATTTCTTTTGTGTATAGTGAGAACACCAGATTTACCCTCTTCACAGATTTCAAGTATGCAATACAAAATTGTTAACTGTTGTCAGCAACCTGTATGTTAGCTCTCCAGAACTTATTTGTTTGCAAACTGAAACTTTGTACCCTTTTACAAACATCTTCCAATTTTACCCTTCTGCTAGCCTCTGGCAATCACCATTCTACTCTCTACTTCTGTAAGACTGACCATTTTAGATTTCATGTATAAGTGAAACAATGCAGTATTTGTCTTTCTGTATCTGGCTTATTTCACTGAGCATAAGATCCTCTAGGTTCATCCATTTTCGTACAAATGACAGGATTTTCTTTTTATTTAAGGCTAAACAATATCCTGTTTCTGTACACACATAAACACACACACACACACACATACACACACACCCCATATTTTCTTTATCTATTCGTTTGTCAACATTTATATTATGTCCATATGTTGGCTATTGTGTATAATGCTGCAATGAACATAGAAATGTAGATATCTCTTTGACAATCTGATTTCAGTCTTTTGGGAATATATATATATATACTCAGAGGTGAGATTACTAAACCGTAAGATAGTTCCAGCTTTAATTTTTTGAGGAACTTCCATACTGTTTTCCACAATCACTGTACCAGTTGTCATTACCACAGTGTACAGGAGTTCCCTTTTCTCCACATTCTTGCCAACATGTGTTACCTTTTGTCTTTTTGGTAACAGCCGTCTCAACAAGTGTGAGGTAATTTTCATTGTGGTTTTCATTTGCATTTCCCTGATGATTAGTGATATTAGGCACTTTGCATAAACCGATTTTTGTCCATTTGTATGTCTTTTTGGAAATATGTCTATTCAAATCCTTTGTCCATTAAAAAATCAGATTATTTGTTCTTTTACTGTTGAGTTGTATGACATCCTAATGCATTTTGGATATTAACTCTTATGAGATATATGATTTGCAGATACTTTATCTCAATTCATAGGTTGCCTTTCACTGTGGTGATTTTTTTTTTGCTGGTGTAGGCGCTTTTTATTTTGATAATTCCACATTATTTTTTGCTTTTTTATGCTTGTGCTTTTGATGTCATATCCAAAAAATTATTGCCCAGACCAATGTCAAGAAGCTCATATGCATGTTTTCTTTTAGCAGCTTTATAGTTGCAGGTTTTAAATACAAGTCTATTCCATTTTGACTTGATTTCTGCATACAGTGTGAGGCGAAATTCTAATTTTATTTTTTTATTTTTCTGTATTTGCATATTCAGTTCTTCTCAACGTCATTTATTGAAGAGACTATCCTTTTTCTATTCTGTGCTTTTGGCACCTTCCCGATTGGTTGACCATAGATATTTGAATTTATTTATAAGCCCTATGTTCCATCCCATTGGTCTAAATATCCGTTTTTATGCCAGTACTGTACTGCTTTGATTACTGTAGCTTTGTAATACATTTTAAAATTAGAAAACATGATGCCTCCACCTTTTGCCTTCTTGTTCAAGATTGTGTTGGCTATTTGGGACCTTTTGTGAGTCTATATAAATTTTAGAATTGTCTTTTCTATTTCTGTAAGAATACAATTTAAATTATAATAGGGATTGTATTGAATCTATAAAGTACTTTTAGCAGTATGGCAGTTTTAACAGTATTAATTTTACAATGCGTGAATATGGGATGTCTTTTCATTTATTTGTGTCATCTTTAATTTCCATCATCAATAATTTACAATTTTCAATGTAGAAGTTTTTCACGTCTTTAGTTAAGTTTATTTGTAAATATTTTATTCATTTTGATGCTATTAGAAATTAAATTGTTTTCATAATTTTTCTTTCTTTTAATATATATTTGATTGCACTTTAGGTTCTGGGGTACATGTGAACAACATGCAGGACTGTTGCATAGGTACCTACATGGCAATGTGGTTTGCTGCCTCCATCCCCATCACCTATATCTGGCATTTCTCCCCATGTTATCCCTCCCCAACTCGCTACCCCTGACTGTCCCTCCCCTAGTTCCCCCCAACAGACCTCAGTGTGTGATTCTCCCCTCCCTGTGTCCATGTGTTCTCATTGTTCAATACTCACCTATGAGTGAAAACATGTGGTGTTTGATTTTCTGTTTTTGTGTCAGTTTACTGAGAATGATGGTTTTCAGGTTCATCCATGTCCCTACAAAGGACACGAACTCATCATTTTTTATGGCTGCATAGTATTCCATGGTGTATATGTGCCATATATTCCCTGTCCAGTCTATCATCGATGGGCATTTGAGTTGGTTCCAAGTCTTTGCTATTGTAAAAAGTGCTGCAATGAATATACATGTGCATGTGTCTTTGTAATAGAATGATTTATAATCCTTTGGATATATATCCAGTACTGGGATTGCTGGGTCAAACAGAATTTCTATTTCTAGATCCTTGAGGAAGTGCCACACTGTCTTCCATAATGGTTGAACTAATTTACACTCCCACCAACAGTGTAAAATGTTCCTATTTCTCCACATCCTCTCCAGCATCTGTTGTCTCCAGATTTTTTAATGATTCGCATTCTAACTATCATGAGATGGTATCTCAATGTAGTTTTCTTTTTTTTCAATGTAGTTTTGATTTGCATTTCTCTAATGACCAGTGATGATGAGCATTTTTTCATATGTTTGTTGGCCTCATATATGTCTTCTTTTGAAAAGTGTCTCTTCATATCCTTTGCCCACTTTTGAATGGGTTTGTTTGTTTTTTTATTGTAAATCTGTTTTAGTTCTTTGTAGATTATGGATATAAGACCTTTGTCAGATGGGTAGATTTCAAAAATTTTTTCCCATTCTGTGGGTTGCTGGTTCACTCTAATGATGCTTCTTTTGCTGTGCAGAAGCTGTGGAGTTTAATTAAATCCCATTTGTCTATTTTGGCTTTTGTTGCCAATGCTTTTGGTGTTTTAATAATGAAGTTGTTGCCTATGCCTATGTCCTGAATGGTTTTGCCTAGGTTTTCTTCTAGGGTTTTTATGGTGTTAGGTCTTATGTTTAAGTCTTTAATCCATCTGGAGTTAATTTGAGTGTAAGGTGTCAGGAAGGGGTCCGGTTTCTGCTTTCTGCACATGGCTAGCCACTTTTCCTAACACCATTTATTAAACAGGGAATCCTTTCCCCATTGCTTGTTTTTGTCAGGTTTGTCAAAGATGAGATGGTTGTAGATGTGTGGCATTGCCTCTGAGGCCTCTGTTCTGTTCCATTGGTCTATATCTCTGTTTTGGTACCAGTACCCTGCTGTTTTGATTACTGTGGCCTTGTAGTATAGTTTGAAGTCAGGCAGCATGATGCCTCCAGCTTTGTCCTTTTGCTTAGAATTGACTTGGCTATGTGGGCTCTATTTGGTTCCATATGAAGTTTAAGGGTGGTTTTTTCCAGTTCTGTGAAGAGGTTCATAGGTAGCTTGATGAGGATAATGTGGAATCTATAAATTACTTTGGGAAGTATGGCCATTTTCACAGTATTGATTCTTCCTAACCATGAGCATGAAATGTTTTTCCATCTTTTTGTGTCCTCTCTTATTTCCTTGAGCAGTGGTTTATAGTTCTCCTTGAAGAGATCTTTTACATCCTTTGTTAGTTGTATTCCTAGGTATTTTATTCTCTTTGTAGCAATTGTGAATGGCAGTTCATTCTTGATTTGGCTCTCTTTAAGTCTGTTATTGGTGTGTAGGAATGCTTGTGATTTTTGCACATTGATTCTGTATCCTGAGACTTTGCTGAAGTTGCTTATTAGGAGATTTTGGGCTGAGATGATGGGGTCTTCTAAATACAATCATGTCATCTGCAAATAGAGACAATTTGATTTCCTCCTTTCCTAATTGAATACCTTTTATTTCTTTTTCTTGCCCAATTGCTCTGGCTAGAACTTCCAATACTGTATTGAATACGAGTGGTGAGAGAGGGCATCCTTGTCTAGTGCCAGATTTCAAAGGGAGTGCTTCCAGTTTTTGCCCATTCAGTATGATATTAGCTGTGCGTTTGTCATAAATAGCTTTTATTTTTTTGAGATATGTTCTGTCAATACCTAGTTTATTGAGAGTTTTTAGCATAAAGGGCTGGTGAATTTGTTGAAGGCCTTCTCTGCATCAATTGAGATAATCATGTGGTTTTTGTCTTTGCTTCTGTTTATGTGGTGAATTATGTTTTTAGATTTGCATATGTTGAACCAGCCTTGTATCCCTGGGATGAAGCCTACTTGATCATGATGGATAAGCTTTTTGATGTGCTGTTGCAATTGGTTTGCCAGTATTTTATTAAAGATTTTTGCATCTATGTTCATCATGGATATTGGCCTGAAGTTTTCTTTTCTTGTTGAGTCTCTGCCAGGTTTTGGCATCAGGATGATGTTGGTCTCATAAAATAATTTGGGGAGGATTCCCTCTTTTTGGATTGTTTGGAATAGTTTCAGAAGGAGTGGTACCAGCTCCTCTTTGTATGTCTGGTAGAATTCGGCTGTGAACCCATCTGTACCTGGGCTTTTTTGGGTGGTAGGCTCTTAATTGCTGCCTCAACTTCAACCCTTGTTATTGGTCTATTCAGGGTTTGGACTTCTTCCTGGTTTAGGCTTGGGAAGAGGCAGGTGTCCAGGAATTTATCCATTTCTTCCAGGTTTCCTAGCTTATGTGCATAGAGTTGTTTGTAATAATCTCTGATGATGGTTTGAATTTCTGTGGAATCTGTAGTGATTTCACCTTTATCATTTTTTATTGCATCTATTTGGTTATTCTATCTTTTCTTTTTTTATTAATCTGACTAGTGGTCTATCTATTTTGCTGATCTTTTCAAAAAAAAAAACCAGCTCCTGAGATTTTTTGAAGGATTTTTGTGTCTCTATCTCCTTCAGTTCTGCTCTGATCTTAGTTATTTCTTGTCTTCTGCTAGCTTTTGAGTTTTTTTGATCTTGCTCCTCTAGCTCTTTCAATTTTGATGATAGGGTGTTGATTTTAGATCTTTCCTTGCTTCTCATGTGGGCATTTATGGCTATAAATTTTCCTCTAGACACTGCTTTAAATGTTTCCCAGAGATTCTGGTATGTTGTGTCTTTGTTCTCATTGATTTCGAAGAACATCTTTATTTCTGCCTACATTTCATTATTTATCCAGTCAACATTCAAGAGCCAGTTGTTCAGTTTCCATGAAGTTGTGCGGTTCTGAGTTAGTTTCTTAATCCTAAGTTCTAATTTGATTGCACTGTGGTCTGAGAGACTGTTAGGATTTCCATTCTTTTGCATTTGCTGAGGAGTGATTTGCTTCCAATTATGTGGTCAATTTTAGAGTAGATGTGATGTGGTGCTGAGAAGAATGTACATTCTATGGCTTTAGGGTGGAGAGTTCTGTAAATGTCTATTAGGTTCGCTTGGTCCAGATCTGAGTTCAAGTCCTGGATAATCTTGTTAATTTTCTGTCTTGTCGATCTGTCTAATATTGACAGTGGAGAGTTAGTCTCCCACTATTATTGTGTGGGAGTCTAAGTCTCTTTGTATATCATTAAGAACTTGCTTTATGTATCTGGGTGCTCCTGTACTGGGTGTATATATTTAGGATCATTAGCTCTTCTTGTTGCATTGATCCTTTTACCACTATGTAATGCCCTTCTTTGTCTCTTTTGATCTTTGTTGGTCTAAAGCCTATTTTATCAGAGACTAGGATTGCAACTCCTGCTTTCTTTTTCTCTCCATTTGCTTGGTAACTCTTCCTCCATGCCTTTATTTTGAGCCTATGTGTATCCTTGCATGTTAGATTGGTTTCTTGGATACAGCACACCGATGGGTTTTGACTTTTTATCCGATTTGCCAGTCTGTGTCTTTTGATTGGAGCATTTAGCCCATTTACATTTAAGGTTAATATGGTTATGTGCGAATTTGATGCTGCCATTTTGAGGCTAGCTGGTTGTTTTGCCCATTAGTTGATGCAGCATCTTCATTATGTCAATGCTTTTTACCATTTGCTACATTTTTGGAGTGGTTGATACTCTTTGTAACTTTCTATGTTTAGTGCTTCTTTCAGGAGCTCTTGTAAGGCAGGCCTGGTGGTGACGAAATATCTGAGCAATTGCTTGTGTGTAAAGGATTTTATTTATCCTTCACTTGTGAAGCTTAGTTTGGCTGGATATGAAATTCTAGGTTGAAAGTTCTTTTCTTTAAAGATGTTGAATATTGGCCCCACTCTCTTCTGAATTGTAGGGTTTCTGCTGAGAGATGTGCTGTGAGTCTTTAAAGAGATGGGCTTCCCTTTGTGTGTAACCCAACCTTTCTCTCTGGCTACCCTTAGCATTTTTTCCTTCATTTCAACCTTGGTTAATCTGATGATTATATGCCTTTGGGTTGCTCTTTTTGAGGAATATCTTTGTGGTGTTCTCTGTATTTCCTGGACTTAAATATTGGCCTGCCTTGCTAGGTTGGGGAAGTTCTCCTGGATAATATCCTGAAGAGTGTTTTCCTGCTTGGATTCATTCTCTCTGTCACATTCAGGTACACCTATCAAATGTAGATTAGGTCTTTTCACATAATCCATATTTCTTGGAGGCTTTGTTCATTTCTTTTTACTCTTTTTTCTCCAATCTTGCCTTCTCATTTTATTTCATTGAGTTAATCTTCAATCTCTGATTTCTTCTGCTTGGTCGATTCAGCTATTGAAACTTGTGTATGCTTTGTGAAGTTCTCATGTTGTGTTTTTCAGCTCCATCAATTCAGCAATATTCCTCTCTCAGCTGTTTATTCTTACTAGCATTTTGTCAAACCTTTTTTCAAGGTTCTTAGTTTCTTTGAATTGGGTCAAAACATGTTCTTTTAGCTCAGAGAAGTTTGTTATTACCCACCTTCTGAAGCCTGTTTCTGTCAATTCATCAGACTCATTTTCCATCCAGCCTTCTTCCCTTGCTTGTGAGGAGTTGTGATCCCTTGGAGGAGGAGAGGCATTCTGGTTTTGAGTGTTTTCATCCTTTTTGCACTGGTTTCTTCCCATCTTTGTGGATTTATCTACCTGTGGTCTTTGTAGTTGGTGACTTTCAGATGGGGTCACTGAGTGGACATCCTTTTTGTTGCTGGTGAAGTTATTTCTTTCTGTTTCTTAGTTTTCCTTCTAACAGTCAGGGACCCTGCTGTAGGACTGCTGGAGCTCCACTCCAGACCCTGCTTGTTTGGGGATCACCTGCAGTGGCTGCAGAACAGTAAGCGTTGCTGCCAGTTTCTTCTGATATCTTTGTCCCAGAAGGATACCTGCCAGATGTCAGCCTGAGCTCTCCTTTATGAGGTGTCTCTTTGGAAATACAGGGGTCAGAGAGCTGCTTGAGGAGACAGTCTGTCCCTTATACAAGCTCAAGTGCTGAGCTGTGAGCTCTGTTGTTCCATTCAGAGCTGCTGGGCGTGTCCGTTTAAGTCTGCTGCAGTGGAACTCATAACCACCTTTTTTCCCAGGTGTTCTGTCCTGAGAAGGTGGTGCTTTATTTATGTTCCTGATGTGCTGCTGCCTTTTTTCAGAGATGCCCAGCCCAGCGAGGAGGTAGCCTAGTCATAGTCTGCCAGCAGAGGCATTGCTGAGCAGCTGTGGGCTCTGCCCAGCTGCTGTGTGAACTTTCTTGCAGTTTTGTTTATAGAGGTATAGTTAGAACTGCCTCAGTAATGGTGGTCTGCCTCAGTAATGGCAGACCTTCTCTGTAACGGCAGACTGCCTCCGTAATGGCGGACTGTCTTGGTAATGGCGGATTGTCTCAGTAATGGCGGACTGCCTTGGTAATGGTGGACTGCCTCAGTAATGGTGAACGCCCGTCCCCTGACAGAACTTGACCCTCCCGGGTCCAACTGTGCTTGCTATGACACTCTCAGTCCAGAATGTTTCAGATTGCTAGTCTTTGTAGGGGTGGGACCCGCTGAGCCAGATCACCTGGCTCCATGTTTCAGCCCCTTTTTCTCAGTTGAATGGGTGACTCTGTCTCCCAGGTATTCCAGACACCGTTTCCAGTTGAAATGGTACACAGATTTGTGTGAATTTTTTTGCGGAGACCCACTGCACCAACTGAAACAGCCGTGCTGGAGACTCATGGCACTTTTCCACCCAGGAATCTCCTAATCTCCTGGTCTATGGACAGTGAAAATTTGTTTGGAAATGCAGTGATCACTCACTTTCTGCATTTTCACTGGGAACTGCAATCCAGAGCTGTTCCTATTCAGCCATCTTGGATCAGAGCATCCTCCTTAATTTTCTTTTCAGATAGTTTATTATTTGTATATAGAAATGCCACTCATTTTTCATGCTGATTTCGTATTCTGAAAATGTACTCAATCTGTTTATTGATTCCAACAGTTTTTTGTTTTTGGGTTGTTGAGTCTTTAAGCTTTTCTGAATATTTGGTCATGTTGTCTGCAGAAAGAGAAAATTTTACTTCTTTCTGATTCTGAATCCTTATATTTCTTTTTCTTGTCTAATTTCTTTAGCTAAGACTTCCAGTACTATGTTGAATAGAAGTGGCAATAGTGGGCATTCTGAGTTTACACTGGATCTTAGAGAAAAAGCCTTTAATTATTTCCCATTTATTATAATGTTAATATAATCTTTACATGTGGCCTTTAGTATAATATGTTCTTTTCATATCTATTTTGTTGAGAGTTTTTATGGGATGGATCGATGATCAAGAAAAGCAAATGATCAAAAAAGCAAATGCTTTTTTTGCATTTATTGAAATGAACATGTGGCTTTTATCTTTTATTCCATTAATGTAGTTTATCACAATTATTTATTTTTATATATCGAGTCATACTTGCATCTCAGGAATAAATCCCACCAAGATGTGTTGTGTAATCATTTTAATGTGCTGTCGAATTCAACTTGCTGCTATTTTACTGAAGATGTTTGCATCTCTGTTCATTAAGAATACTGGTTTGTAATTTTGTGTGGATGTGATGTCTGTCTGGCTTTGGTATAAGTGTAATGATGGCCTCATAAAATGCATTTGGAAGTGTTACTTCTTTTTCTATATTTTGTAAGAACTTGAGAAAAATTGGTATCAACTCTTCTTTAAATGTTTGGTAGAATTCACCTGTGAAGCCATCTGGTCCTGGGCTTCTCTTTGTTGAGAGGTTTTTAATAACTGGTTCAATATCCTTAATTGTTATTGGTCTGTTCAGGCTTTTTATTTCTTCTTCTTTTTTTTTCTTTGGTAGGTTATATGCTTCTAAGAAATTATCCATTTCTTCTTGATTATCTATCTTTGGTAGATTATATGCTTCTAAAAAATTATCCATTTCTTCTTGATTATCTAGTTTGTCCAGTAGCCTATGAAATTACCATGTAAAGTAAAAACAATTCTGTGAGCATTTGTTGAATTTTTTCATCTAGATTTTTATAAACATCCTTTTTAAAATCATCTGCATAGTCTGTCTGATAGTATCATATAAGAAGAAACAAGAGGTTTGCCGGTCATGTATGATAGAAAGTCAAATCAAACTATTTTTAAAAAACTCTATTGCCTTACATTTAATCTTTCCACAAATATTTACTGAGCAGCTCTTATATGCCAACCTGTTGCTTATTATGCCTAGTACATAAAGATGCACAAGAAATGCCTTTCTATTATACTCACAAAGTTTATACTCTAGTGGACAGAGATGCACAATGCCAGACAGCACAAAGTTCTGTGAAGAAAATATAATAGAGTGAGCTCATAAACTGTGAATAGGAAATATGGTAACCCATTTAGATTTTATGACCTGGTAAGGAAGTACCGTCTGTGTAGATGAAAACTCATATGAGATCTAAGTGACAGAAAAGATGTTGGGAATGAATCCATGTGACTATCTGGAGAAAAGATAGTATATATGAAGGCAACCAGAAAGGCAGTCCCTGAGACAGAAGTAAGCTTGATAGAATACAGAATTAGACAGAAAGCCATTATAACTGAAGAATAGTGAACAAGAAGGTTGGCCAGAGGGTCTAATGTGTCACCGAGGTTCATCTCTTCCCTTCCATTTCTAGCCAGTGCCTGACTTCATGTGGCGTTTTCCTCAGCCACGGTTTCTCTCTGTTGCTACCAGATGGTTTCCAGCTGCTCCAGGATTATGTGTTTCCCACAGTTAAATCCCAGGGAGACAGAAGCTGTGTCTTTCCCAGCTTCTATGTCAACTCCCCATAAAGACTTCTGTCAGATTGTGCTGGGATTGTGTGTGTATCCCTGGATCAATCACCTTGCTCCTTGAGTTGAGATATTCTACTTGAGATATTCTAATTAATCACTAAGCACTATGTGCCTACTGCTGTGGCAGGGAAAGCAAATTCTTGATTGACAGCTATACCAGAAACACGTGCAGTGGGGAGAAATTGTTCCCAAAGGGAAGGAATGCAAGAGAAGCAAGAGAACCAATGCCACTGCACATTTCTTAAAAATAATTTAATAACAGCAAATGAACTCTGAGTTCAAGATTACAAATGCAAAATAGAAGTTCAATCTTCATAAATTTTCCATTTATGTATCTTATGTTTCCTTCAAGCTTCAGTAAATACTTGTTCCCCATTAAAATTTGAAAGTTAGCAATTATATTAATAATCCTGTTGTCTTTTCAGAAGAATAATAAATTAAGTTGTATAATTTATCTTCAGATTCCATTTCTGTTAGTAGATCATGCTGAAAGAGCTACTTATATTCCTATCTTCAAGTTTTCCAGTGCATAGAAAAATAACATGCCAACTATTTGTTGCACAAATGGCGGGTAAGAGCTCAGGTTCTGGAGGTAGACAGCATTGACTCATGCTTTGGTCTGCTTCTTTGTATCTTTGTGACCTTGGATGTCTCTGTACCTTAGTCCACTCATCATCAAAATAGGAATAGTAATAATATCTACCTCATAAAGTTTGTTGTAAAGATTAAATGAGCTAATATACATACAGACTTAGAACAGTACCTACCACAGAGTAACCCAACAAATGTTAATTACCATTATAATTATTACAGTAATTTGATTTGAAAAACTACTGGAAAATGCAATTTCATATAAAATGTAAGTTCCTGTTTTGCAGTGATTAACATTGCAGAATTCTAATGTTTTTCCACTTTTTATGATCTGCAGACAGTGAATTTTGCTTCAACTATAATATCCCAAATCATTATTGTGGTAAAAATACAATATAGAATAATATTTAGCTGGCTTGAAGTGCATAAAGACAAATGCAACTGAGGGTCAAAACTAAAGTATGAATGGGAAGTTGAATATTGCATTTATTTATTTATTTTATTATTATTATTATTATTTTTATTTTATTTTATTTTATTTATTTATTTATTTATTTATTTTTGCATTTTAGGTTTTGGGGTACATGTGAAAAACACCCAAGCTTGTTGCATAGGTGCATACGTGGCAGTATGATTTGCTGCCTCCCTCCCCTTCACCTATATCTGGCATTTCTCTCCATGCTATCCCTCCCCAACTCCCCACGCCCCCGCTGTCCCCCCCCCCTCCCAACAGACCCCCATGTATAGTGCTCCCCTCCCTGTGTCCATGTGTTCTCCTTGTTCAACACCCACCTATGAATGAGAACATGTGGTGTTTGATTTTGTGTTCTTGTGTCAGTTTGCTGAGAATGATGTTTATTATTGAGATGGAGTCTTGCTCTGTTGCCTAGGCTGGAGTATAATAGCACAATCTCGGCTCACTACAACCTCTGCCTCCTGAGTTCAAGTCATTCTCCTGCCTCAACCTCTCAAGTAGCTAGGATTACAGGCACCCACCACCATGCCTGGCTAATTTTTGTAACTTTAGTATAGACACAGTTTCACATTGTTGACCAAGCTGGTCTCGAACACTGGCCTCAGGTGATCCACCAGCCTCGGCCTCCCTAAGTGCTGGGATTACAGGCATGAGCCACCACGCCCAGCCCTGCATTTATTTTTACACACAGTAATTTTTAGAAAATGGTTCCAAAGTTTCTAAACAACATAAAACAAACATAAAAAAAGCACAAGGAAAAAACATGAATGGTACCGTCAGTTGATAGTATAAATGGAAAGGAGTTAAAAATGTGTTATGATGCAATAAAATGTATTATATTCAAAAACTTTAAGTTGTCAATCTCACAATGACACCAGGCATTTTGGTCTCTTTTATGAGTTTATTGCGACTTGTTTTTATCTCAAAAGCAGATAGCATTTTAAATCTGTATGTGACATAGCAATAATGCCTTGATAATATCCTTTTAGCGAACTGTGTTAAAATATGAAACCAGTATTAGCCCAGTTAAAGATAATCTTCTAATAACTGAACAAATTTCTTTTCTTAAAAAGGTGTTACCATAAATATTTTCAGCATCTTAGTCTTACGAGAATATTAGTTCTTATTGATCTTTAATTGATTCATTCATTTGTACCTATATAGCCTGAACACATCAATTCATTTGATACAAAACAGATCTTGGCCGGATGCTGTCACTCACGCCTGTAATCCCAACACTTTGGGATGCTAGCGCAGGCAGATCACTTGAGGTCAGCAGTTCAAGACCAGCCTGGCCAACATGGTAAAAACCCATCTCTACTAAAAATACAAAAATTATCCAAACATGTGGTGTGTGTGTTTAATTCCAGCTACTCATAAGGCTGAGGCAGAGGAATCTCTTGAACCCAGGAGGTAGAGGTTGCGGTGAGTGGAGATGTGCCACTGCACTCCAGCCTGGGTGACAGGGCAAGACTCTGTCTCAGAAAAAAAAAAAAAAAAGAAGAAGAAAGAAAGAGAGAGAGAGAAAGAAGGAAGGAAGGTATGAAGGAAGGAAACAACAAAACAAAATAGATGTTGAATAAACAAATTTATAATTGAGGAACAAAATATATGAAGTAGAATAAAATCATTTTAAAGTAGTAAGATCCTTAGCTAATCTTTATTCTGATTATTGTGAAAACAAGGGAGAGGAATTGAATATAAAGGACTTACCATATGACCTGCTTTCAATATATGCTACTATATATTTCATCTCTTGCCCAGCTCAAGATTGGTGTCACTACCTCCATTTTCAGAAGAACAAATTGAGGATTAGACAAAAGTTGTGTCAAAGCTGACAACTAATATGTGGTTGGCCCACTATTCATGTCTGTGTTTGGACAAAACCAAATCCATTTCCTTGAATCACATTGTGCTCCCTCCTTGTAATTAACAATATTTTGTGTTGATAGCACTATTTTCCCACCAAGCTTCACTTTCACATCCTTTATAATATACAAAGACTCAAGCCACTTGTAAAAATATTTTCTGGGTACTTTTGAATTTTGCACTTATCATTGGAGAAATATATCTTCCATATAAGTAAAATTTGCTTTCAATCCTTTTTTATTTTAAATTCTAATTTTAATAACTGATTTTATGCTCTACTGTCCCTCCCTCAACTCTTCTTTAAAAATAAATAAATGAATAAGAAGACCACCAGGTTTACAGTAACGTCTAGGATCCTTGACTTTTTACTAATATTGACAGGGCACAGAATTGAACTTTAAATTTGTGTTTCCAAATAAACATCTAGTTATAAGGACTACATTGAAAGGAAACTAATGAAATTCCAAGGTGCTCTGGGGTGGCTGCTTTATTCTGATCGGTGGTAGATTGCACTATTGACCAAATGTCAGACATGGAGCGATACAATGATTGAATAAAAGTGTATACATAATCGGAGCAGAGAACTTTGCCAGGACCTGCTTTGTCGCCTTTCTCATAATACTAGAGGAAATTCTTCTTTTTTTTCTCCTCTCTGAGTGCAAATAAATTTTTTCTTTCTGGGCCCCCTCCTCCTTTTATTGGTGCCCCCAGATAAAATAATGCAAGGTGCCTTAGCCAGAGACGCTGATGAAATATCTTCAGCCTAGATATTAATCTGTTATCAGTTCTGTAGGTGTGAAATGTGATGAAGATGACAGAGAATCATGCTCTGCAGGCCTCAAGTAATTTGCACCAAAGATATTTAGATCTATCTTTGGACACTGCAGATCAGTTATTATGGGAGGGGAAAAGCCCTTGGGGAGTCTACCTTGAAACATATTTCAAATGCCAGGGGAGTTGCATGAAAATTGGGTAATGAATGAAACTCTGATTGCAGAAAAATCACTTTGGAATGTGACTGCTGCAGCACACTGCTGCTCTGTGTAAACCTTAAATGCCTAACAACATGGACTGAGTAGTGTAGATTCTACGATGCATTCTGATACTACTTTCTATCTTTACTCCTCTCACACCATTCAGTTGGGGATGAATAAATATATTTCATACAACCTAATGGCTCTGTTTTCCATTTAACTGAAGAAATGACCATGGCATGTGGATAATATTTGAGCGCCTATAGATGGCTTATGCTAAGTTTACCAAAGAAATGTTATCTTCTCTATCCCTATAATTCTGCATAAATCAACATTGTTTCTTAAACTCCAATAGATATTCCTGAAAGCCTTTAATTAAATCAAGTTCTAGGCAAGACTGGACTTCTTCTTAATCTCAGGCTGGGATCTAGAGACATTACAAGTGCTTTTGGAAAACTTATCTTAAATAGCCGGAAACGCTTTACCAATGATAATCAGGTAAAGATGACTGGTGCAATCATTCCTAGTTCTAATTCAGGAATTTAACTTGGAACAAGGAATACATAGTTGCTTATACCACATAGGTATCTACTATGAATACAACTATGAGATCAAAACTCTTCAAGTAACTCTTCTGAAGCATCACATTAATTTAATTATGGACAGAAGTCTGTCTATATAAATTCTTCAAATTCTAATACACTTCAGAGTAAGATTAAAAACTTGTTTACTAATAGAAATGTATTCACAGAAGTGCTTATGTTTACAAGGTCTAAGGATGGTCTCTTCTTTAAAGCCTACCCCTGAGTAAAATTGATGGTTATATTTCCTTGAAATATGAACATGTTTCTTTCACAGCCTTGCTATGGCCTGAATGTTCATGTCCTCCTAATGTTCGCATGTTGAAATCCCAACCCTCAATGTAATGTTACATGAAGGTAGAAACATTGGGAGGTAGTTAAAACATGAGGGCAGAGCCCTCATGAATGGAATTAGTACCCTCATAAAAAAGTCTCAAGGAAGCTCGTTTGCCCCTTCTGCCATGTGAGGGCACAGCAAAAAGACACCATCTATGAACCAGAAAGCAGTCCCACACGAGACACCAAATCTGCCAGTACCTTGATCTTGGACTTCCCAGACTCCAGAACTATGAGAAATAAATGTCAATTGTTTATAAGCCACCCAGTTTATGACATTTTGTCTTAGCAATCTGAATGGACTAAGATAATCACTAAAATAATTTTAAAATATTTATTTTCATTAGTGTTTTTTTTTTTGAAACAGAGTTTTGCTCTGTCACTCAGACTGGAGTGCAATGGCATGCTCACAGCTCACTGTCGCTTTGAATTCCCAGGCTCAAGCAATCCTCCCACCTCAGCCTTCTGGGTAGCTGTAACTACAGTCATGTTCCATCACACCCAGATTTTTTTTTTTCTATTGTTTGTAGGGATAGGGTTGACAGGGCTTCCCCATGTTGCCCAGGCTGGTCTCAAACTCCTAGGCTCAAGCAATCAACCCACTTTGATCTACCAATGTGCTGGGATTACAGGCATGAGCCACTGCACCCAGCCCTTAAATATTTATGTACATGACTGTTGATGTTGTTTAGAGTATAACTTACACAAAGGGTAGAAATTACATCCTCAACAGAACCTGACATATAATAAATACCTAAAAAGTATTTGTAGAATGAGCATGTAAATGAAGAGAAAGAACTATTTAAATTCCTTACGGCAAATAGGGTTATGTGAAAAAAAAAAAAGGAGACTTTTCCTTTGAATTTTTTTCACACATTACAAGTGGCAAAAATAGTAAAGGAAGAAAACAAGGGAAACACTCTAAAATTTTAAAAAATGTATCTATTGTCAAATCAAAGAGTGTAAAAAAAAAAAGTGCCCAAAGTAGAAATATGCTGTGCTCTCCACCTGTAGCACATCATCTACAAGGTGACATTAGAATCCAAGAGATTGACTACAGCTGTTGGGGGCCATGCGTCATCTAGATGCTGGAGAAGCTAATTCCATAGTGAAAACCCTTCTGACATGGAAATTCTGATAGGAGTCACATCATCCCAATTTTCAAAATGGTGCACAGATAGCTCCCAGCTACACTAGTGACAGAGTCTCCTCCAAGGTTTTTTAAACCGATTAAGTTTGGCATTATCTTACCTGAAATATCTCTCTATCTGTACCAGATTCTCTCATGCATTTCAGACTTTGAGTGGACCTCAGTTGAAAGGAAACCCTTCAACGTTATAAATGTTCAGTGTTTTTTACAGGAAAAACACAATTTTTTATAATTCAGAATTTGAGGATGGAGGTGATAGCAGCTACAAGGTTTAAATTCCCAGAAGCTGGGACCAGAGGGCTGATTGCTTTATAGAATATAAGGAAACACAAGCAGGCTTTTAAGGGAATGCTTTATATAGATCATGATGGAAATGACTACAGAGGAGACCATTGTAATTAGTCTTCAAAAAACAGGAGGAGGAAGAGAAGATTGAGGAAGAGAAGGAGGAGAGGGGATAACAACTTTATAAGCAAATATCAGCAAAGCCCCACCAGGTTACTTTGTCTTTCTGGAGAGTATGCTAGATATGAAGTACTTGATAATCCTTTTCTGCTCACCATTCTAATATGAAAAAAGAAGAAGAGTTTTTTAAAAAGTAATTTATGGCTGTAGATTTGTTAATCTAAAGTTTATAAAAGCAAAAGTAGACAGTAGAATATTTGGGGTATTTAACTCTATATCCATATAAAATGTTAATAGTATTTACAGCATATATATAATACAATACAGTATATTTAATTATGCAATATATAGAATATATTTAAATATTCAAAGTGATTTAATGATTCTTTGAAATAAAGTCCCCTCAATCTGAAACTCAAGAAGCCTACAGCTCTACATTAACTCACTGCATCATGAATTAAGATATATCAAACCTAGAATACATAATTCCCAGGATAAATATTATGCTAGAGTATCTTATATTTGCTTCCAAATAGATTATAAATTCTTTGTAGAAGGATAATATTTTGCATATAAATTGAAGAGTCTTCCTCTTTACTTTCTATATCTTATTACTATCTTCCCCTTTCAAAGAGGATCTGGAGTCTTATCTGCTTTCTGCCACCAAGGAGAGATGGTACAGCAAAACAAAGACAACACAGGCAAATCTATTAGTAGTTTTATGGTTCAAATCCAGAAATTTTGCACAGACAGAAGCTAAGGCAAAATGTGCAATAAGGAAAAGAAACTTTCTCTAGTCTCCAGCAGTATTCAAGACCAGATAAGTATTCCACAAATAGGTAGGTGATAAGAAAAATCAAAGAGGAGGAAAGAGAACATGAGTACTGGTGGGTTCCTGAGAAATAACACTTTTCTGTTTCCTCTACCCAAAATGAACTCCTGGAAAGGGAAAGAATTAAATCAAAAGTAATCTGGGCTGAGTTCCCTGTTCCCAAGGAAGAGATGCAGTTCACAAGATCCATAGGTGTCCCCATGCCTAGAGTGGGGCAGGAGTGGTAGAATGCGTCACATGATATATCTGGGCAGAAAGACCTAAAATGACCTTAACAAGAGTTTTCTGCAGTCTAGAGGGGTCCTGGGACAGTAGAAGGTTTACCAGGAGACCAGAATAGTGCAGATGTGACCTGAAGAGCTGGCATTCCTGAGGTGGTGTGGACTGAATAAAGAAAATGTGAGAGTGAGTGATCTGCAAAGGTTCATGGAGGAAGATTAGATAAGAATGGCGGCCAGATGCGGTGGTTCACACCTGTAATCCCAGCACTTTGGGAGGCCAAGGCGGACAGATCATGAAGTCAGGACTTCAAGACCAGCCTGGCCAATATGGTGAAACCTTATCTCTACTAAAAATACAAAAATTAGCCAGACGTGATGGCACCTGCCTGCAGTCCCAGCTACTCAGGTGGCTGTGGCAGGAGAATCGCTTGAACCCGGGAGGCAGAGGCTGCAGTGAGCTGAGATCATGCCATGGCACTCCAGCCTGGGCAACAGAGCAAGACTCCGCTTCAAAAAAAATAAAGACAAGAATGGCACAGTTAGCAGATGCTGAAGTTTGTAATGATGACACCAGAACAAGGTACACACCCTGTGCATATAAGCGAATGCTCCTCATAACACTTAGAACATAACCGTGAGGAAAAAAGGAAGAGGCAAGGATTAGGGAGACATGTGGAGTAACTTCAAAATTTAAATTTACCTTTCTACCACTGAAGAGAATGGTCTATGAAAATACCCTGAAGCAGAGAATGCTTTTTGTGTTCAAGAAACAAGCTGGAGGACAGGATGGCTGGTGCAAAGTGAATGAGCAGGAGCGTAGCAACACCCAAGAGTAAGATGGCAATGAAGTGACACTGTGTAGGCCAAGGACTATGAGAAGTATTTGACTTTTATTCCAAGTGATATAGGAGGATATTGGAGGGCTTTAAGGAGACTTGTTACAGACATCCCTTTCCTTTCATTCAATTATTCTGAGTAATTTCTTAAAAATAGACTTAAGAAGAATAAGAAATGGAGAGAAAAGGTTGGAGATGAAACTATTGCAATATTCCAAGTGAGACATGATATTGGTTTTGATTAAGGTAGTAGTGATGAAAGTGTTGTGATTGTCATCAGATTCTGAATATCTTCTAAAGGTCAAGTGTTAGTATTTGCTAATAGGTTGCTTGATGGATGTGTACAAATGAGTAGAAGGCTTTAGGGTTAAATGATGAGAAGAATGATGTTGCCATTCTCTGAGATGGTAAAGACTAGAGGGAATTGGTTTCAGTGGTTGTACACATGCTAAGTTTGAGAGATAACTAATACCCATCTACCATCTAAAGGTAGATTCCAAATAATACTTGTATATTTAACTTTGAACATAGGGTCTAAGTTGAGGCTAGAAGGTTATGGGTTATAAATGTTACTTAAAACCATGATACCTATAATTCCAACTACTTCAGCAGCTGAGGCAGGAGAATCACTTTAGCTCAAGAGTTCAAGCTAGCCTGGGTAACATAGTGAGACCCCATTTCAAACCAGAAAAAAGAGAGAATAAAACCGTAAAAAGCACAATACTAGATACAAACAAGGGAATGAATCCAGATAGAAGAAAAGATGCAAGGACTGAAATATGAAGGAGAAAAGATATAAGCTCTGAGACGCACCAATGTTATGAAGTGAGGACGAATCAGAAAAGGAAATTGAAAAGAACAATCCTTAGGTAAGAGGGAAAAAAATTCAAAAAGTAGAAATTTTTAAGGTTCAATTGTATCAAATGTTGCCAACTAATCAAATAAGAGGAGGACTGAAAATTTAGCATTGAATTTAGAAACATGGCACTCATTATTGACAAAGAAAAGAACACTTCTGGTGGAGTAATGAGTATCCAAAAAACGGAATGGATTCAAGGGAAACTTGTGCTAGAGGAACTGGAGACTGGTTATTTATAGATGACTCTTCTGATTAATTTTAAATATAAATAGAAGAAAAGAGAGAGGTGATAGCCAGAGGGCAAAGGAGATCAAGCAAGATTTTTTGTTTTTTTAATGGGAGGAATAACAGCATGTAGAAAGAAAAAACGTAATTGATACAGGCAATAGAAGGGATAATTATTAGAGTGACGGTGTTGAGTAGGCAAGAAGGCATAAAATTTATTGCACAAGAAGAGATTGTTCCTAGCTAGGAGCACTAAATAGTTCATTCTTGTAAGAGGTGAGAAAACAGAGTAGATAGACACAGAGGCAGGTAGGAGAATGTGTTAGTCTGTTAAGACTGTCAAAACAAAATACCTTAGATTGCAGAATTTATAAACACAAATTTGTTGCTCACAGTTCTGGAGACTGAGAAGTCCAAGATCAAGTTACAGGAAAATTTGGTGTCTGATGAGGGCCTGTTTCTCATATATGGTACCTTTTATGTGTCCTCAAAGGGCAGAAGGGACAAATAAACTTTCCCAGGCCTCTTTTATGGACATTAATCCCATTCATAAGGGCTTCTAATCACCTTCTAAAGGCTCCATCTGTTAATATAATCATAGTGGGGATCAGGTTTCAACATATGAATTTTGGGAAGACACAAATATTCAGACAACAACAGTAGGTAAACATGGCAGAGGGAACATGGTAAAATTATCTTCTTCACTCCTATTTTCTTAGTAAAATAAGAAGCAAGATCACCGGCCAAGAATGAAGATGTAGCCGTATCTTTATTTTTTTAAGTCTTTCTTTAGAGCAGTGTTAGCGTCACAGAAAAATTGAGAAGAAGTTACAGATTTCCCATTTATTCCCTGCCCCCACACATGCTCATTGATTACATTGCATGAACCTACTCTGACAGGTCATTGTTACCCAAAATTGATAGTTTACATTAGGGTCCACTCTTGGTGTTATATATTCTATGGGTTTAGACAAATGCATAATAACAGGTACTCACCATTATAGTATCATACAGAGTAGTTTCAATGCCCTAAAAATCCTCTGCCTATTCATCCCTCTCTACATCCTAACTCCTGGCAACCACTGATCTTTGACTATCTCTGTAATTTTGCCTACTTTATTAATACGGGGTGAGCATCCCTTATCCAAAAATGCAAACTCTGAAATTTTTATGTGTCAACATGATGCCAGAAGTAGAAATTCTACTCGTAAGTACTTAAGATTTGTTCTATGCACATTATTTAAAATGTTGTATGCAATTTCCTTTAGGATATAAGGTGTATATGAAACATATTCATGTTTAGACTTGAATTTCATCCTTAAGATAATTTCATTGTATATATACAAATATCCCACAATTCAAAAAAATATCAAAATTGGAAACTTTTTGATCACAAGCATTTTGGACAATGGCTACTCAACCTGTACTAATTTTGTACTTTATATGAAGTTTCAAATAAGATACTGGATACTTGAATTACCAAGAATGTTATTATATCATGTTATTTCGTTAAATCTGTTTTTTCATTAAAATTTGGTTTTGCTTTTGTTTTTTTCCTACAAGTGGATTATTTTCTTCATACTTTCCTTTGGTATAATCAATGTTTTTGCAGACTGAACCTCTTATATAAAAAGTACAAAATGAAGTACTTAGACAAAATAGATTTAGTATTTTAAAAATGTATTTTATTGTTTTGTGCATTTGTTCCTGATAAATTACTTTCTAATAAAATTGCTGACTTTTTTCTCTTTAATTAAAACACGCAAACAGAAGGTCTTAATGATTAGCTAAGACCTTGGAAATTATAACTCCAACTAAGTGCCAGTTTTCACGTGGCAAGTGTTGATTTGGCTTATCTACCAGTATGAACAATAGATTCAGTCATTAGGGCCTACCTATTTTAAAAGCAGTTTTTAAATTTTTAAATCCCCACTTAGATGATCTCTAAAAAATGCCTTCTACACTCTGAGGAAATAAAATGCAGAAATGTTCACATTCATGAGACAATAGCTTTGACTGAATGCTATAAAATGAAATCTGCTCTTTCAGTTTTTCTTTCAAAAGAAAAATTGCATAAATAATACATTTGGGCCTTGCAATACCAAACAAGCACAATAGCTACTTTACAGCTTTCATCAAAATGAAGGCCATCTTTTTCATTTTATTATGGAACCATTAATACAATATCATCAACTCTGATTGGCTATAAGGCTCCTGACAGAAGGCATCCTGCCAGATGTCAATGGAGGTGCTAATATCACTGGAATATGGGATGGTGTCAGCCCAGTGACTGGTGAGCTGATCAAACCTGAAAAAAGAAATACATAAATCTAAAACTTTTCAAATTTGAGGGTATGGCTTTTTTCTCGGAAAAATTCATATACCCCCACATAAACCTGAGAATCTCTTACGTAATGAATGAATAATGGGAGTTTTCACGTATAGATTACCTTCTTCAGTCAGTTTTTGGATGCTTTTGGATAAATTTCTCTCTCAATTAGCTTTTTCACTAGTCTGTATCAGAGACATTAAAAAAAAAACATAATATTTGATCGAGTCTATTTTTTCTACCTATATTCAGTTCAGACAAAGATTTGTTACAGAAAAGAATAAAAATAATGGCAAAATTAGACTTTCTAATTATTCATGGATTTAAATTATCCTTGCTATTGTGGTCTTTGTCCCATGACAGCAGATAATTGAGAACTGGCCGTAATTGACATATTAGGGTTTTCCTTTATTTAAGGCAAATAAAAGAACATAGTTAAACATTAGGTTTACCCTCTAGGTAATAAAAGCACATGGCAGCCACAAAATAGAGGTTTAAAGGGATTTACTTACTTGGGATAAATACAGTGCTGTGGAAGGAATTTAAAGAAAATTCAAAGCAACCCATGGATAACACCCTTATGTTATATGGATTTGGCACAACATGATTTAATTTCCCATAAAGGGGAATTAAACAAAGTGGTATAACCTGTTATTTTTTAGCATTATCATTGATGTTTTAAGAGAAAAATTAGTTTTTCTCTTTTGTGGAAGTAATTTTTAAAGGACCTCTATATAATTAAATCTAATCTTCATTTTATTTTTGGGCTATAAAAATATTGTTGGGTGTGTGATGACATATTCCAAACTAATCGGAAATAAGTCAAAAATTGTCAATCTACTTGACATGAAAAGATATTATGTACTTTAAGGCTTTACTGTATTACAGTATCGTGTTGATATTATAAGGAATGGTTTCATCTCTAAACTGTGACTTACTATTAGCTGTGTGCTCCTGCACAAATCACTTAATCTATTGGTGCCTCAGGTTTTTGTCCTATAAAATGGGAATAATTATAGTACCTACTAATGTATGTGAAGTACTTAGAAGAATGCAAGGCACATAATAAATATTCAAAAAGTATTCCTTATTCTTGCTCCCCAACAGCACTCCCAATGACAGAGAAGTGAGAGTAAAGTAATAAGTAAAAAACAGTTGCCATTGTGGTGGTGGTGTTGTCAGCATTCTATCTCTGTAAGAGTCAAGCAAATCCTGTTTAGTTACAAATTACTGCTACTGAGATTAACTGAATTAGATTTGAAGAATTTAAAATATAGTCAGCATTAAATATTTGTGTTTACTTTTTTAACAGGCAAATTAAAACATTGGCAAGTGCCTTTAATTTAATTTTTAATTCATAGCCCTTTGGAGACTGCACATAAAATATTCATTTATCTTCAATTTCAGTTTGGTAATATATGCTTGGCAATTAAGAACTTGATGTACTAAGAGATAAATGTATTTAGGTTAAATGTTGGTGCTTTGCGTAAGGCCTACTTTGCAAGAATTTTGTTATGCTTCTCACTCTTTGGAAAGAGATGAAGAAAACCCCTAATTTTTGGAGCTTTGGAAATGCCAATGTGTCCCTTCCCTACCCTCTTCAATTAAGAACTCCATCTTAATTTTACTGTTTAAACACCAAATGTTAATCACTTAAAAGGCTCACAGATCACTCTTGAATTATTGCATTAATATCACAGATTTGGTTGGGATAATTCTATGGCTCTCTATGATTGGTCTTCGTTGTTGTAGGATATTGGTAATTAGGAACCAATAATGGATTTAGCATTTTCCAAAATTTATGTCTATCATAATGGTCAGCCAAAATTTTTCACTTTCTGTTTATATCGTTTAACTATCCCTTCAAAAGAAAACCACCCTCTTTATATAAAAATAAATAAATCTTAACAAATTCACTTTTACATACAAATAAAAACATACATTTGCTAAAACAGAATGGCATAAAAGTAACATCTGTAACAGTGATGTGCAGTAGGTTTATAAAATCAATATTAACTGTAATTTAATTGTTAACTTGTTTTTCTTCCTTCCTTTTATTATAATTTATTTCATTACAATTTGCTGTTATAAATAACTAACGTTTATTTAAATTACCAAAAAATCAACATGGGGAATTTATTATCTATCAAAGTAGAAGCCAAGAGATGTGGTTTTGTTCAAGGTATTATTCTTTCCTAAGTACCAGATGACCTGTATGTTAAATGAGTAGGTAGTACTTTGAAATAATTTTAATTGTTCAGATATTCCAATGAAAGTTTATATATCTTAAACATAATTCTGCATAAGTTACAATACATCGGTTTCTCCGTCTTTGGCTAGAATTTTATCATTCATTGATATTATATTGGTTATCTTATACTGGTCAGAAACAGTGATAAAATGCTTAATTTCTTAGATTAATTCTAAATGAGACCAATATTTGCCATGTAGTACAACTTGGTTTGTGAGAAAACCCATCCTACAGGAATTGAGTTTGAGAAGCCGGTAGAAGTCAGAGACAATCAAAGGACTATTTGGTGGTAAAAAGTATGAGAAGCCTGTAATGGGGTTCTAGGATCTCTTTCAACTTATATTCAACATTACTTCTTTTAAAAATACCTCAAGTTAGACACAAAAACAGAGTGTATTTTCCCCTAAATAGGCATTATTCTTTATGAGGATGCAACATACAGATGTAAACACCAGTAATATGTTTACTGTTTACAAAGTTTTTCTTTTTCAAATTGTCATATAGTTGGAATCATATAGTATGTACTCTTTTATGATATTAATGCTCATGTACAGTTCATTAAATTGAAGATGTATGCATATTTGAATATAGGTTATTAAGTCTTTGGGAGGTCTGACTGTTGGAGGTTTAATAACTTCATATGTGCAAGTGTTCTGCACTGAGTTAATGTAAAATTATTCCTTTTATCATTATAAAGTCTCCCTACTTGCAACTTACAGAGTGCCTACACATTCAGTTTTATTTGACTGATTTGATTAGTATACATGTTTATTTAATAAAAATCTTTTTTTTTAATTTTTGCTTATCACATATCCTAAAGAAATAAGCTTTGTTTAAAGCTTTTTATTAATGTTGTTTGGAGTAACACAATTGTGACACAATCTAAATGGCCAATGATTGTTAGAAAAAAGAAAACTATTGAGTAGAATGTTTCCCATCTACTTAAAACAATATTTTTTTCAAAGGGACAAATTCTTGTCATTATGCTAAATGAAAAAAAATTCCAGGGTACCAGATTGTAAGTATAATAGGAACACAACTATGTAAAATAAAACCAAAGAAATGACATTAATAAAAAATTTAAAATATAAATAAAGATACTGAAATGTAAATGGTGGTTATCTCTATGTGTCCGGATCATGAGGACATGTCTTTGTGTTTCCTTATATGATTGCACAGCTTTTGTGGTGAACATATATTGCTTTCATATCTGAAATTATATATGCTTTATTTTTATAAAATAATTTATTTTAAGAAGTGACTAAAAGGGTATAATATTTAATAGTCATATATTATAAACTGTGTATAAGCCATTGTTTTATATGTTGAATTTTTAACAACCCAATACGCTAATTTATTATTATTATTTTATAGCTATGAAGTTTATGGCCAAAAAGTTTAAGCAAATTGCCCCAGCTTTAATGGTTAGTAGATTATAAAGCTTGAATTTAAAACTAGGATATATGGCTTTGGTCTATGCTATGCAACTACAGTCAAGTTGTGCAACTTAATAATTATATATATTTATTTAAGCATAACAAAAATATAGATGTTATTACAAATACTCAGGTACTCACCACTAGTACTGATTTTTTAAAATAATGCTACAGCATGCTTATTTAAATCAGTATTGCCACCTTAAAATGGGTCAATGGGAATAAGTCACTTTCAGATGATGATTTTTTTTTATCATTTTAACAAGAATAGCTATTGCTTACTAAAATCTTCAAATAGATAGGGCAGGCATAAGTCTAACAAAACATGTACAATATCTGTGTGAGAAAATTACAAAACTCTTATACAAGAACTCGAAGAAGACCTAAGTAAATGGAGAGATTTTCCATGTTCACAGATAGGAAAACTCAATATTCTTAAGGTCTAAATTCTTTTCAACTTAAAATTTATAAGTTTAACACAATTCCAAACAAAATTTCAGCAAGTTATTTTGTGTATATTGACAAACTGAATTCTACAATTCACATATAGAGACAGAAGACCAAGACTAGAAACGATATTTAAGAAGAATAAAGTAGGAGGTCTGACACTGGCTACTTCAAGACTTAACGATAAAGCTACGGTGTGCAAGACAGTGTGGTATTGGTGAAAGAATAGACAAATAGGTCAATAGACAGAATAGAAAGGCTGGAAATAGATTCACACTAATATAATCACCTGAATTTCCACAAAGGATCAAAGACAATGCAATGGATACAAAAATAATCTTTTCAACAAATGATGATAAAACAACTGGACACCCACATGCAAAATAAAAGAATTGAATCCAAACACAGGTCTTACATGCTTCACAAAACTTAATCCAAAGTAGATCTTGTATCTCAATGTAAAACACAAAGCAGTAAAAATTCCAGAAGATAACAGGGAACAATATTTAGATGACTTTGGATATAGTAATGACTTTTCAGAAAAAAACATCAAAGACACAGTGCATGAAAGAAAAATTGATTAACTGGACTACATTAAAATTAAAACCAGATGAGTTGAAAACTTATGTCCACATAAAAAACCTTCTCATGGAAGTTTATAGTAGCTTCATTCATAACTGCCCAAACATGGATGCAACCAAGATATCTTTCTGTAGGTGAATAGAAAACTAAAATACATTCAGACAATGAAACATTTTTCAACACTAAAAAGAAATGAGCTATAAAGCCATGAAAATACATAGAGAAAACGTAAAGGCTTATTACTAAGGGAAAAAGTCAATCCGAAAAGGGTACATATCGTTTGATTCCAATTCTATGACTATCTGGAAAAGGCAAAACTTTGGAAACAGTAAAAATGTTAACAGCAGTTAGAGGGGAGTGAGGGATAGATAGAGGGAACACAGCAGATGCTTAGGGCAGTGAAACTATTTTGTGTGATGCTATAATGGTGGATACATGTCATCATACATTTGTTCAAACCCATAAAATGCACAACACCAAGAGTGAACCCTAATGTAAACCATGGACTTTGGGTGATAGTTACCTGTCAATGTAGATTTACGCATTGTAACAAATGTACCATTCTGCTTTGGGATATTGATAGTGGGGGGGCCTATGCATGTGTCAAGTAAGAGAATATTTGTAACTCTCTGTACTTGGTGCTTGATTTTGCTGTGAAGTTAAAACCACTTTAAAAAGTAAAGTCTATTCTTTTAGCGAGAGGGAGGTATACTACAATTGTCATGTGTTTATTCATTTAATTCCCATGACAGTCACATTAGTAGGAACCATTGTTTTCCCATATTACAGGTGAGATTATAAAGACACAAAAGGTTTATATACCCAAGGTCATTAGACTCCAGTGTGCATACTTGCTATCATCACAAATTCAAAACATTTTCAATACTTTCTTGAAAATATATCGCATATTCTTTTTGCGTATCATCAACAAAAGCAAAATATTCACTCTCTAAAGATAGCATTATTTTCTTTTTAATTATGAGATGCTATTTGGAGAAAAGCCTAGTAGTGAAGTTGGGTAGTAAAGCTTGTAATACTGTTATGAATAAAAAACAGTGTGTTAAAGCAGAATCACCAACTTGTGGTCCTCAGACCAAATTTGCATCTGGGTATTTTGTGTTTGATCTACTCTGCTATTGGCAAGATATTTCACATGCAGTTCCATATATCAGGTCTTCTGAATAACTATGCAGAAATTCTTAAGTAGCATCAATGAGCTAAAAACGGGTTGTAGCTCACCCTCTTAAGTGGCATATGTTCTCTTCAATTGCTTGGTCCCCATCATCCCCCATTTTCTTCTTGCCAAGTATTAGGTATTTTTTATCATAGTACTCCTGCTGTTATTTTTCATCTAGTTAAATTGAGGGAAGTTTTTCTTATATCCATGTCTCTGCAGGAAACGTAAGATAAGTACAGAGGGCTCATGTTTTATGAAAAATGAGAATGTATATTTATTTGTGGAAATGTTGAATTTCCTAAGTATTTAATATGCCACTGTATCATATCTATGTCAAAAGATTACCACTTTATTTGCTTATAGAAAAAAAATCCTGACCAATGTATGAAAAAAATGTATGGTAAAATGTTTAATTAACTGAAAAAGACTGATATTTAAACAGGACTTATTTTGAAATGCAAATAAAAAGTGGTGGTGTAGTAAAACGCAAATGTGTGTTAACTGGAAAAATGGCTCTAGCATCAAAGCCTTTTACAGCTGATAAGTTCATAAAGAAGTGTCTATGGAGGGTAGCAGAAATTATGAGTCCCAAACAGAAACAAGTATTTGCAAATATATGTGTAGCTAAATATACAGTTCAAAGTGTAGAAGACAGACTTGAGAACCACAGGATAAATTCATTTGAGCGATCTATTCCAGTTGATGAAAGTCCAAATATAAATATTAACCCCTATGAAGCAATATGATTCATGCTGTAGAAGAGAATGTTGACGTGACCAAAGGACTTTAAGGCATTGGTACTATGACAGGCACAGTTCAGAACATTATTCATTTCGTGAGAAAAATCCTGAAGAGTTGAACGTAATAATTTTATTGATGAGCATGAATAAGAGCATTGCTCCTGCAGTAGTATGAAACTTAAATCCAAGGCGACAATGTCTTACTAGGACAGACACTAGATATACACACACATATCTTCATACATACACATAAAGGACTAAAAATAATGCTTACAATTCAAGTAACTTATCACCTGTCACCAGCAAAAACCCAATCAAAAATATGGCTTTTTTTTTTTTTGGTTGGTATTTTAACCATCAGAATTGTTAAATGTCTTTGCAACAATTTTTGCACTAATTACACAAATTTATGATTTGAATAACTCACTCTCAGAGAAATTTTATCTTTGGGAAATTTAAATGGCACAACACATGTGGCTCATTTTCCTATGCTAAGACGGTTCTACAAACACAAAAGATATGGACTGAACACATTTCACAAATTCTGTATTTAAAGGCCAACTTCTTAAACCAAAAGAAGGTAGTAGCATGAAGAGCTGCAAATGAGTTGCTGCTGAAAAACCATGCAATATAATTCAAAAATCTAAATATGATGATACTAAAAACCAGAATTCAACAAATTACACAAACTCTTATGCAAAATATTTATACATGTTGGGAAGTACCTATATTTGAGAAAATCTGTTTTCCATTGTCAACTGAAGGAAACTAAGCATTGCTTAAAATTAAAAGATGCATTTCAACAGAATACACAAAACCCAATATTGATACAACAGAAGAAAGTAAAACATTTTTTGTGTCCAAACCAGATTAATAATTAATGAAATATAAATGGTAATTGAAGTCATAAATCGTATCTAACTTTTTATGTATTTGCTTCCATTTCAGCTAAAAGTAAAATAAAATATTATGTTTTGATTGTATAATATTATAAAATAAAAATAAATTTGGATTGTATTTTCAGTGGTTGATTTTTTTCCATCCATACAATTTTGTTCATTTATATTGTCTGACTGACCCAACACAGAAGAAATGAGACATAACAGCTTCAAATAAAGAATTTTATTATAACTGAAAAAAAATGCAATTCTATTAGCTTAACTGCTTAGAAAAGGACCAGACTAATTTGCATATAATTAATTATAATTTTTACATGTCTTTATAGTCATGTTTAAAATTGCAAAATTAGTGTGTCTTTGTTAAAATTACAGAAAAATTTGGGAAAGATAAAAGCATAAAGTTCCTCAATTTGAAACTTTTAAGAAATGAATTAATATTGTTTGGTTTACCTTTTTCTAGTTAACAATAATTAGAAGAGTGACAAAGTGTTAAGTGAAGTTATAAATTTGTTGCTAACCTGCAGCACAATCAGTACTAAACACTAGATATGAAAGCACTGAAAGAATTTACACATCTCAGAACTTTTGTTCAAAGATTCTATCCATGTATGGAAGTAGAACTTTTTTCCAACAGAAAAAGTTAGAGACCCTTCCAAAGATAGCATTATCTTCTCATTAAAAATCGGATTTTATCTTTGGTTCTATTTGGTCTAAAAATTCATAAATTTATGTTTCTTTTACATTGACAATTAATGTTAAAGTTTCTACTTAAATTATAATATTTTCTGCCTGAAGAAATTCTTTCATATATAAATATATCTCAATTATCAAGGTTATGATGAATTGTATTATAAAGGGTAACATTATCCATGTCTGTTGAAGATAAACTAAATTAAATGAGCAAAAAGATTAGATATAAAGAAGGATATTAAGAGATTATGGAATTGCTTCCCTCAAGATCTTTTAAAACAGTCCAGATACCCATCTGCCTACAATAGTTTAGGTAAAGTTTGCCTGAAGCCAGCAGGATGAAACAGAAAGATAACCTCTAGAGGTTTCCTGTAACCATATAATTTTTTCTTAAATTTCACTCTTTTGTCCTCTAAATGTACTGACATCTTTTCAGTTTTTTGATGAAGATTCTGGGCAGCATAGATTTTTCTCTTAATGTCAACACAATGTCACTCCAGTGTTCATGTTTTTCAACGAGAAAGGAAAGTAGCCCAAAGAGAAGTATTACCAAAGTTCAGACATTGTGTAAAACAATTAAGTACATTCAATGCAAGTGAACGTTATTAAAAATCGAGACTGCCAAGTTTAACTTCTTAAAACCCTCCTGCATTTTTCATTACTATAGCCTCACTGCCAAATGTTCAGATGATTCAGTATTTCAAGAATTGTTTTAAATGTACATATAAATTTAAAAACATAGATTTAATAAACTGAAATGTAGTTAACGCTAATGCTTAGCTTATTGCTACAAGAAAGGTTGAAATATCTGCCTTATCAGAAAGAAAATACAAATTTATTGGGTAGGCTTAAGTAGTAATAGAATTTAGTCAGGGCAGCTGTATAAAGCCTTTTTATTTGGGTACCTCCAAAAGTCTGAAGTAGGGAGTGGGGATTGCTATATACACAGAAACCAGCAAGTTAACGCCCCCGCCCCTTTGAATTAGGGAAGACAAGACCATCAAGATCATCAGCGGCTGCAGTGAAATGACAGCTCAGTCATGGCCTACTCCTTTCATAATTGTTTTTGTGTTGATTGATTATACAGAATCATAGAAACTTGGTTTTAATAAGTGCTTATTATTTATGTAAGAAGTTGATTAGTGGTTCAATATATAACAGAATCTTAAAAGATAGCATTTCTTTCTAATAAACACCTTTTCAAATTTGGCCAATCCCCTTTTCCGATTAGTCATTAGTTCACAGAAATTTTGATCCTAAATTACCTGTGGCACTAAAAGTACTTTAAACTGGCTCATATCTCTAAAATTGTGACATTTTACAAATATTCAGATAGTTTTATTAGCATCACAGGTAGGAGGATAAACCTCTTGCTCTGTTATATATAATAATGGCTTACATAATGAATTATTGCACAAGATATTAACAAGTACTTGGCATTTTACTTCAAAGGGTTTGCTAGTTATTTAGGATATAATCACAAATGCTGTTTAGGACTGAGATTTTTTTTTTTTTTTTTTTTTTTTTTTTTTTTATTTTATTTTTTTTTTTATTGCATTTTAGGTTTTGGGGTACATGTGAAAAACATGCAAGGTTGTTGCTTAGGTGCATACGTGGCAGTGTGATTTGCTGCCTTCCTCCCCTTCACCCATATCTGGCATTTCTCCCCATGCTATCCCTCCCCAATTCCCCACCCCCCCGCTGTCCCCCCCACTCCCCCACAACAGACCCCCATGTATAGTGCTCCCCTCCCTGTGTCCATGTGTTCTCCTTGTTCAACACCCGCCTATGAGTGAGAACATGTGGTGTTTGATTTTGTGTTCTTGTGTCAGTTTGCTGAGAATGATGTTTTCCAGGTTCATCCATGTCCCTACAAAGGACGCGAACTCCTCGTTTTTAATGGCTGCATAATATTCCATGGTGTATATGTGCCACATTTTTCCTGTCCAGTCTATCATCGATGGGCATTTGGGTTGGTTCCAGGTCTTTGCTGTTGTAAACTGTGCTGCAATGAACATTCGTGTGCATGTGTCCTTATAGTAGAACGATTTATAATCCTTTGGATATATGCCCAGTAATGGGATTGCTGGGTCAAATGGAATTTCTATTTCTAGGTCCTTGAGGAATCGCCACACTGTTTTCCACAATGGTTGAACTAATTTACACTCCCACCAACAGTGTAAAAGTGTTCCTATTTCTCCACATCCTCTCCAGCATCTGTTGTCTCCAGATTTTTTAATGATTGCCATTCTAACTGGTGTGAGATGGTATCTCAATGTAGTTTTGATTTGCATTTCTCTAATGGCCAGTGATGATGAGCATTTTTTCATATGCTTGTTGGCCTCATGTATGTCTTCTTTTGTAAAGTATCTGTTCATGTCCTTCGCCCACTTTTGAATGGGCTTGTTTGTTTTTTTCTTGTAAATCTTTTTTAGCTCGTTGTAAATTCTGGATATCAGCCCTTTGTCAGATGGGTAGGCTGCAAAAATTTTTTCCCATTCTGTTGGTTGCCGATTCACTCTATTGACTGTTTCTTTTGCTGTGCAGAAGCTGTGGAGTTTGATTAGGTCCCATTTGTCTATTTTGGCTTTTGTTGCCAATGCTTTTGGTGTTTTGGTCATGAAGTCCTTGCCTACGCCTATGTCCTGAATGGTTTTGCCTAGGTTTCCTTCTAGTGTTTTTATGGTGTTAGGTCTTATGTTTAAGTCTTTAATCCATCTGGAGTCAATTTTAGTGTAAGGTGTCAGGAAGGGGTCCATTTTCTGCTTTCTGCATATGGCTAGCCAGTTTTCCCAACACCACTTATTGAACAGGGAATCCTTTCCCCATTGCTTGTTTTTATCAGGTTTGTCAAAGATCAGGTGGTTGTAGATATGTTGTGTTGCCTCCGATGCCTCTGTTCTGTTCCATTGGTCTATATCTCTGTTTTGGTACCAGTACCATGCTGTTTTGATTACTGTAGCCTTGTAGTAGAGTTTGATGTCTGGTAGTGTGATGCCTCCTGCTTTGTTCTTTTTGCTTAGAATTGACTTGGCTATGCGGGCTCTCTTTTGGTTCCATATGAAGTTTAAGGTGGTTTTTTCCAGTTCTGTGAAGAAGGTCATTGGTAGCTTGATGGGGATAGCATTGAATCTGTATATTACTTTGGGCAGTATGGCCATTTTCACGATATTAATTCTTCCTAACCATGAACATGGAATGTTTCTCCATCTGTTTGTGTCCTCTCTTATTTCGTTGAGCAGTGATTTGTAGTTCTCCTTGAAGAGGTCCTTTACATTCCTTGTTAGTTGTATTCCTAGGTATTTTATTCTCTTTGTAGCGATTGTGAATGGCAGTTCGTTCTTGATTTGGCTCTCTTTAAGTCTGTTATTGGTGTATAGGAACGCTTGTGATTTTTGCACATTGATTTTGTATCCTGAGACTTTGCTGAAGTTGCTTATCAGTTTCAGGAGCTTTTGGGCTGAGATGAGGGGGTCTTCTAGATATACAATCATGTCGTCTGCAAATAGAGACAATTTGACTTCCTCCTTTCCTAATTGAATACCCTTTATTTCTTTTTCTTGCCTGATTGCTCTGGCTAGAACTTCCAGTACTATATTGAATAGGAGTGGTGAGAGAGGGCATCCTTGTCTAGTGCCAGATTTCAAAGGGAATGCTTCCAGTTTTTGCCCGTTCAGTATGATATTGGCTGTCGGTTTGTCGTAAATAGCTTTTATTATTTTGAGATACGTTCCATCGATACCTAGTTTATTGAGGGTTTTTAGCATAAAGGGCTGTTGAATTTTGTCGAAGGCCTTCTCTGCATCAATTGAGATAATCATGTGGTTTTTGTCTTTGGTTCTGTTTATGTGGTGAATTACATTTATAGACTTGCGTATATTGAACCAGCCTTGCATCCCCGGGATGAATCCTACTTGATCATGGTGGATAAGCTTTTTGATGTGCTGTTGTAATCGGCTTGCCATTATTTTATTGAAGATTTTTGCATCTATGTTCATCATGGATATTGGCCTGTAGTTTTCTTTTCTTGTTGAGTCTCTGCCAGGTTTTGGTATTAGGATGATGTTGGTCTCATAAAATGATTTGGGAAGGATTCCCTCTTTTTGGATTATTTGGAATAGTTTCAGTAGGAATGGTATCAGTTCCTCTTTGTATGTCTGGTAGAATTCGGCTGTGAACCCATCTGGGCCTGGGCTTTTTTTGGGTGGTAGGCTCTTAATTGCTGCCTCGACTTCAGACCTTGTTATTGGTCTATTCAGGGTTTCGACTTCTTCCTGGTTTAGGCTTGGCAGGAGGCAGCTGTCCAGGAATTTATCCATTTCCTCCAGGTTTTCTAATTTATGTGCATAGAGTTGTTTGTAATAATCTCTGATGATGGTTTGAATTTCTGTGGCATCTGTGGTGATATCCCCTTTGTCATTTTTTATTGCATCTATTTGGTTATTCTCTCTTTTCTTTTTTATTAGTCTGGCTAGTGGTCTGTCTATTTTGTTGATCTTTTCAAAAAACCAGCTCCTGGATTTATTGATTTTTTGAAGGGTTTTTCGTGTCTCTATCTCCTTCAATTCTGCTTTGATCTTAGTTATTTCTTGTCTTCTGCTAGGTTTTGAGTTTTTTTGATCTTGCTCCTCTAGCTCTTTCAATTTTGACGATAGGGTGTCAATTTTAGATCTCTCCTTTCTTCTCATGTGGGCACTTATTGCTATATATTTTCCTCTAGAGACTGCTTTAAATGTGTCCCAGAGATTCTGGTATGTGGTGTCTTCATTCTCGTTGGTTTCGAAGAACGTCTTTATTTCTGCCTTCATTTCATTGTTTATCCAGTCAACATTCAGGAGAAAGTTGTTCATTTTCCATGAGGCTGTGCGGTTCTGGGTTGGTTTCTGAATTCTGAGTTCTAACTTGATTGCACTGTGGTCTGAGAGACTGTTTGTTATGGTTTCCGTTCTTTTGCATTTGCTGAGGAGTGATTTACTTCCAATTATGTGGTCAATTTTAGAGTAGGTGTGATGTGGTGCTGAGAAGAATGTATATTCTGTGGATTTGGGGTGGAGAGTTCTGTAAATGTCTATTAGGTTTGCTTGTTCCAGGTCTGAGTTCAAGTCCTGGATATCCTTGTTAATTTTCTGTCTCGTTGATCTGTCTAATATTGACAGTGGTGTGTTGAAGTCTCCCACTATTATTGTGTGGGAGTCTAAGTCTCTTTGTAAGTCTTTAAGAACTTGCCTTATGTATCTGGGTGCTCCTGTATTAGGTGCATATATATTTAGGATCGTTAGCTCTTCTTGCTGCATTGATCCTTTTACCATTATGTAATGTCCTTCTTTGTCTCTTTTGATCTTTGTTGCTTTAAAGTCTATTTTATCAGAGATGAGAATTGCAACTCCTGCTTTTTTTTGCTCTCCATTTGCTTGGTAAATCTTCCTCCATCCCTTTATTTTGAGCCTTTGTGTATCCTTGCATGCGAGATGGGTTTCCTGGATACAGCACACTGATGGGTTTTGGCTTTTTATCCAATTTGCCAGTCTGTGTCTTTTGATTGGGGCATTTAGTCCGTTTACATTTAGGGTTAATATTGTTATGTGTGAATTCAATCCTGTCATTTTGGTGCTAGGTGGCTGTTTTGCCCTTTGGTTGATGCAGATTCTTCATTGTGTTGATGCTCTTTACCTTTTCGTGTGTTTTTGGAGTGGCTGGTACTGGTTGTTCTTTTCTATGTGTAGTGCCTCCTTCAGGAGCTCTTGTAGAGCTGGTCTGGTGGTGATGAACTCTCTGAGTTCTTGCTTGTTCACAAAGGATTTTATTTTTCCTTCACTTATGAAGCTTAGTTTGGCTGGATACGAAATTCTGGGTTGAAAGTTCTTTTCCTTAAGGATGTTGAATATCGGCCCCCACTCTCTTCTGGCCTGTAGGGTTTCTGCTGAGAGATCTGCAGTGAGTCTGATGGGCTTCCCTTTGTGGGTAACCCGACCTTTCTCTCTGGCTGCCCTTAGTATTTTCTCCTTCATTTCAACCCTGGTGAATCTGATGATTATGTGTCTTGGGGTTGCTCTTCTAGAGGAGTATCTTTGTGGTGTTCTCTGTATTTCCTGGACTTGAATCTCGGCCTGCCTTGTTAGGTTGGGGAAGTTTTCCTGGATAATATCCTGAAGAGTATTTTCCAGCTTGGATGCATTCTCTTCGTCACATTCAGGTACACCTATCAAACGTAGATTAGGTCTTTTCACATAGTCCCATATTTCTTGTTGACTTTGTTCATTCCTTTTTACCCTGTTTTCTCTAATCTTGCCTTCTCGTTTTATTTCATTGAGTTGATCTTCGACCTCTGATATCCTTTCTTCTGCTTGGTCAATTCGGCTGTTGAAACTTGTGCATGCTTCACGAAGTTCTCGTGTTGTGTTTTTCAGCTCCATCAATTCGCTCATATTCCTCTCTAAGTTGTCCATTCTTGTTAGCATTTCGTCAAGTCTTTTTTCAAGGTTCTTAGTTTCTTTGCATTGGGTTAGAACATGTTCTTTTAGCTCACGGAAGTTTCTTATTATCCACTTTCTGAAAGCTGATTCTGTCATTTCATCACACTCATTCTCCGTCCAGTCTTGTTCCCTTGCTGGTGGGGAGTTGTGATCCCTTGTAGGAGGAGAAGTGTTCTGGTTTTGGGTGTTTTCATCCTTTTTGCGCTGGTTTCTTCCCATCTTTGTGGATTTTTCCACCTGCTGGCTTTGTAGTTGTTGTCTTTCTGATTTTGGTAATTTTAAGTCTGCTGTGGCAGAACTCATAAACCCCCTGCTCTTCCCCCGAGGTGTTCTGTCCCAGGGAGTTACTGTTTTCTGATGTTCCCCTGTGCGGTTGCTGTTTTCCCTGCCCACAAGGTGGCAGCCTAGTCACACTCAGGTTGCAGAGGCTTCGCTAAGCTGCTGTGGGCTCCACCCAGCTTCCGTGTGAACTTCTGGGTGTAGTTAGAACTGCTTCCGCTATGTTGGCCCGCCCCTGTAGTGACGGAGTCTCTGTAGTGGCGGATTGCCTTGGTACAGAACAGCAGGGTGCCTATGGAGAACGCCCCTCCTCCACAGAGCTGGACCGTCCCGGTTTCAGTTGTGTTTCAGGTCTTCTTGCTGGGTAAGAGGGGACACCGTCTCATCCGATCTGCCTCCGGAGCCGCTGCGTTGGCTAAAGCCGCGGCTCTGAGATTCGTGGCGCTGGCCTGGCTCCCCGTTTCAGCTCCCCTTGCTGGCTTATAGGGGACTCAGACTCTCTCACTTTATACAGTGAGCCGTTGCCTCAGGGTGCCGGCCCAGCGGCTGCGCCGTTCAAGCCAGCGGCGCTGGCGACCCGTGTGGCTTCTCTGCGTGTGAATCTCCTGTTCTGTGGGCAGTAAAAATCAGTCTGGAAATACGGCGTCCACTCACCCTCTGTGCTTTCTCTCGGAGCTGCATTCCCGAGTTCCTCCTAAGCGGCCATCTTGGATCTCCAATCGGACTGAGATTTTCTATAGTGAAATTATTCAGTGAAAAATTGATCAGCACAGATTGCAAGACAGCACAAGTCAATTATGTAGCAGGTATTACAATGAAGACTCATCAAAGCACGTGGGTAGTTCAATATATTTCTGCTAGCAAAAACACTGTGAAGTATGTGTGACTAAGAGTGGTAAATCACTTGAATATCATATGTGGTTAACATTACTCTGTGAAGGGGCTTGAAGGAAAACAGCATTCCAAGGAAAAATATGTGACAAACTTTTCACAGTGCAGATGCCCTAAGTTTACTTAACTTGAAAAAAAAATTGCTAGCTTTGTGACAGACACATAAGAAAATGGTGGCTTGTAAAAAATATATAGGAATCACAACCTCCAAAGGCTTGAAATTGTTTAAAGCTGTTACAATTTTCACATATGGTTTTCATTCATTCATCAGAAGAAGAAAATATCTGTATTTCACAAAATAAATATACATGGTTTACAATAGAATCGAGACATTGTCATTTTATAATTTTAAGTAATAGGCAATAGAAGATGTATTGTATGTTTCTACTAAATCATTTGTAATAGTCATTAAAAGTGAAACAGAACATTTTGGTTTCATATAAGTGCCTCAACTGGGGTTTATTGATAAAGTAACTGACTCCAAATAGATATTTTGTTCATTAAAATGGTTATAAAAATTTATTTTTAAAACCAATTTTAAGAAGATAAATATCATAATGTGCCTAACTACATTTCATTGTAATAAAGACAAGAGAAAGAGATGCCTACAGTAGTTTATACGTAGCTGCAGAAATGGCCTGCAAAGCTAGAGCCACTCGCTGCCTTGTTTCTCTTTCAATTATGCTATAATCATCGAACAAGAAGAAACATTTATCAGATCTCTTATCTGATCCAAGAAAAGACCAGTTATCCTTAAGTTTTATGTTTTTTTCATAAGGTATTGAAACTATTTACATGACACATTGTAGCTACCTCACTGTTTCCACGTGATGCACACACCACTTTCTACAAAGAATTCAATAAATGAACAATATTTCTGGTCACTATTCAGATGAAAAACTAACCTCATGCATACTATATAAATCACTAGTCCAGTTTAACGTGAATTAAATGCATAAAATCCATAAATGTTTCTGGGATTTTTCCCAAAACATTTGAAAACCACAAAGAAAATGTGATGTTAGTTTTGTTTGTGCAAGATTCTCTTTTCCTTTATGTTTCAGAAAGATATCAACCTCGAGTTAAGTGATAAAACTAGTTTAAATGTTAAGACTTAACGTAAGTCTGTTCAGTAAAGTTTAGAACTGGCAGGAGACTTGGCCATTCTATGTTTTCATTTTGTGTTGTTCAAGATTTCCTTGTAGTACCTGGAAAATGTGTGTATATGCTAAGAAACATGCAGTTCATAGTACTCATTTCAAAACAGCCTGCATTTGAAAACAATGTTTGGCAGAAGAAATCAGCAAAGACATAGGAAAAATATTAAAATCACTGTGGGAATGACAGCAAAAAATGGAGGAAGACAGCTTCCTCCAGTCTGATCCTTTATGATTCTTTTCTGGTTATTGAGTATATAAATTTCAATCCCCTAGTACAACTGAAGAGGGAAAACATGATTATCATATCACTCAAAGCTTCCCAACTTTGAATCCAGCTCTGACAATAATTCACACTGTATAAAACGACTTTTAATATTTTGTTCCTTAACATAAGTATTAAATTTTATGTGATTAAAAATTTATTTACTCTTTCTTCCTTAATTTAGGTTTTTATTTGCTATTATTGCCATTCCTAACCCATCTTGGCAAAAAATATCTTTCTGTATGTGAACACGGAAAGTTTTAAAGTAAAAGATATCTTTAGCCGTGTACATAATTAGACTTTCAAAGTAATTTTTAGTAAAATAAATATGTGAATGGAAACTGCTGTGACCACTTCTTCATCTTAGCTCCATAGATAACTCATCATGATGTTTCACAGAAAAGAGAATCAGGAAGAAATAAATAGACAGTATTGGAATTGTTTGTTTTAAAAATTTACTTAATAGGTATTAGCTAGGTAGAAGCTATAGTACAAAAGTGAAGGATTCTTAGTAGATGGGAAACCTACAAAGAAAACATCTCTCTCCTTGCTACTATAAAGAGATCCTGCAAATTGTTTCTATAACAGAAAAACAGGAGGCAGCACTGGCAAGTTTCTCAATACCAGCAGAACTGAGACAGAGCCATGCACAAGTTGGTGGACAGCAATGTGGTACTCATGTTCATTTATTTTTCTAGTGCTATAAAATCTTCAGTGACTACAAGTAGTTGGCAGTGTTTGCAGAAGAGCTTTGGGTACCACCAAATTATAGCATTTTCAGAAGAGAGTCCCTCTTTGTCATTCAGGAGCAATTGTTCTCAGTGCTGGGTTAGAGAAAAGGGGTGCCTTCCATTGACTGAATTGCTAACACCTTTCAGTAGTCTGCTTATGAGGATCTTGAAGAAAGTGCTATCAAACTCTAGACGTTTTAAAAATCTTTTTAATGTATTTAATGTTTCTTAGTTCTTAAGGAGTCTATTCTGCCTCTGATACGTGTGCTCAGCTCTCATCAGTGCTAATGGAAATTAACAACAAAATGGACCCTTAATCATGTATCTTACATTATAGAAAGGCATGATTTGCAGACTTGATTAGGGCTGTAACTGAACAAGATATTATACAAATTTGATTCTCTTCAAACATGTCCATTGAAATAATTCAACTGGAAATTTAGTATAAAATTTTCTTCTCCTAGATATTTTACCACTGTGATCCTATTTAAGCATATGACCAAGATATAAAAACATTAAAAGTATTTGAATACTAGTTATTTACAAAAAGAAAGACACGCATTCATAGTTTATATTTCATTTGACATTCATTTAGCATTTACTTGATACACATCAATTTACGATACTTAATGCTTCGGAAAGTAAATAGTTTCCTTATTTTTCCAAAAAGCACTGTGTGAAAAGTATTTTTACCTGCTCTTACTGGGTTTAAAGTTTTTTAAGAGATACATACTTATAGAAATTCAAGCTGAGAAAAATACTAATCTATATAAATATACCGTAGGCAACACAGAATGTGTATTCCTTGGAGCTTAACAAAGTGAGATCTGGGAATTGTTGTGGATTTCAGTTATCCTGACACCGATTATCTGAGCATACCCAGTTTCCACGTGGCTTCTTGCTGGCTTTATCTATACTGCTCTCCTCCTCCTAAACGATGCACAGTTTACTTCCCCGAAGACATCTCTGCTCCTACCAAGCTACTTTATTTTACGACCCCCAGCCAGAAATGTTTACTATTGCCAGAAATAATGTTCCTTACTTCCAGTCTTAGGTTTCAATATTTTTCATTGTGGATAGTACATCACCATTGCATTGTAGGAGAAAAGAGTTTGGGTAAAAAGTACAGATTTTAGAAGATTATAAACAGGGTGGTTCAATTTTTTTTATTTGATTGTTTTTGTGCATATTGAGGCATTGTTATCTGAAATAATTTTACTTAATCTTTTGACTTTCAAATTCCTTTAAATCATGGAAAATATTCATTGAACAGGAAGCAAAAATGTTTTCTATATGTGGGTTTTAGAAAATTTGCTACACCCAAAATAATATTAACTATCAGAAAGATGGCTACAAATTATTATTAAATGTAAACTATTGATTTGCATCATTCAAAAATTCAAGGAAATTAATTTAATCTCATAAATCAGATGAAAATAGTGAATGTCAATAACCAGAAAGGAAATACAGCATAAAAATTCAAAAGACTTCTCATATATTATTACAGCCAGTTAGAACATTTTAAAGATCTCATCCACAATAAAAACAAAACACAAAATTTTCAGCAATAAACCTAACAATAAATGCACAATATATACCAAAATAACACTAAAAGTTTTTTTTTTTATCTTAAGAAAAATTGAAAGAATATAGAGAGAAACCTTTTACCTAACTGTGAAAAGAAACTAATTTAATGATGCTGAATACCTCCAAATGTCTTTATATACTGAGACCATTTCAAGGACCTTATATAATTGCTTTAATTATTTTATTCATTTATATTTTGTTTCGAGACAGTCTCACTCTGTTGCTCAGTGACCTGATCTCAGCTCACTGCAACCTCCACCTTCCAGGTTCAAGCTATTCTCATGCCTCAGCCTCCATGAGTAGCTGTGATTACAGGCATAGGCTACCATGTCCAGCTATTTTTTTTAATTTTATTTTTAGTAAAGACAGAGTTTCGCTGTGTTGGCCAGGTTGGTCTGGAATTTAAGGGCCTAGTAGAATAATTTTAAAACCTCAATGATTGATTGTAGTTGGCTGATAAACAAGAGCTAAAAAAAGTCTAGAAAAAAATTAAAATATAATCTCATGATACTTAGCTTATTAGAAAAGAGTTCACAAAATGATAATCTCTAGAGATAAGTGTATCTTGAAGAAATAGTCAGAGATCCTCACAAGAGTCATGCACACATGCATAATTATTTTACTACTTTATTCTGAAGCAAAAACACATAGATGATACCTATATAATGTAAAATAGCATGAAGCATTTTAATTTTTTTAATTATTTAATTATATGAAGAAATGTTCAGAATAATTTGTTGCTAACGACGCATATTATAAAGGACCGTTATATGAATTGTTTTTTTTAAAAAAAAAAGAGAAGAGGAAAAAAGGAGAAAGAATTTAAACTGGAGAAAGATTTAATGATCTGTATTTATTTCTTTTAACAAATGGCATGGTGCAAAACAGAAAGCTGGAGTTATTTTTTATGATGCATACTTTTAAACCTACACAAAAGTAGGCAGAACAATGTAACAAACCCTCATGTATCCTCACCCAGACCTAATAAACATCTATTGTCAATTGACCTTATCTATTTTTCCTTCCACATAATTTTGAAACAAATCTTAGATATCACATAATCATAAGTATTTCCATATACATTTCTGAAGACAAGGACTTTTGAAAACTAAATATAATAACATTATCATCACATCTAGAATATAACAATAATTTTTACTTTTATTAAATATCTAGTCAATGTTCAAATTTCTCATAAATGTCATATTTATACATGTTTTAATATAAAAGGCCATAAATCATGGTTGGTTGATATGCCTCTTATAATCTATGACAGTTTCTGAACCTCATATTATTGACATTCTTAGTCCAATCATTGTTGTTAGGGACTGTTCTGTGTAAAATCAGGTATTTAGAATAATTGTTGGCTTTTGTCCACTAGTTACCAATACCATCTCCCCAGGTGTGATCACCAAAAATATCTCCCAACTGCCAAATGTCCTGTCAAAGACAAGATCGCCTGTGGTTAAGAGCCACTGATGTGTTTCCATTTGCAGACTGTTTGTTGAAGAGCTTGGAAGGTTTGTTGTGTGGAGTGTCCCACAGTCTGGATTTTACTGGTTGCATCTCCACAGTGTAATGTAACATATTCTTTCACCCTACATACTTTTTGTAAACTCTGTTGGATTTAGAGGATTGTTCACATCACAAGCAGCCTGAGTTATTCTTATTTCTTTCCTCTCTCTCACCTACCAAATCAATTAATCAAGTCCTTGTCATAAGGTCTCTGTGTGCTCAAATTTGCCTAATTTCCTCTTTAACTACGCTAGTTCTGACTGCAATTGTCATACATCTGGATTAATACCACAACCTAATAACTGGTTTCTGTTCTTTCAATCTTATTCCCATCCAGTCTATTCTTCACCCAGAAGTCAGAGTGATTTTTTTTTAAATGCACACCTAATTACAGAAACTATGACCTTGCACCTCTCCTCAAACACTTAAAACACTTCGGTGACTCTCCATCTCTCTTGGGATATTGTCTGAGTTCCTTACTGGGTTTACTGGGTATTTTGTGACTGAATGCCCCCTTACATTTCTAGTCTCTTTTTCACTCCTTTATTTTCATGCAGTTTGTTGATGTATGTATGATTCATAAATAATCTACATTCTTATTTCGTGTGTTTAAAATCTTGTATAAATGGTAGCCTATCATTCTTATTCTTGTGCAACTTACCTTTTTTTTCCGTTTATTTTTTCATGTTGATCCAGTTCTTTACTGTATGGCAATCCAATGTTTAAATAAACCAGTTAATGTATTCATCTTTCTACTTCAATATATTTGTGTGTCTAATGATTAGCATAGGGTTGCTATTCAAAGAATGTTGATATGCATGAAGAGCTTAAGCTAAATAGTCAAAAAAGGCCTGGACTGGTGGCTCATTCCTGTAATCCCAGCACTTTGGGAGGCCGAGGTGGGTGGATCACTTGAGGTCAGGAGTTAGAGACAAGCCTGGGCAACATGGCAAACTTCTGCCTCTACTAAAAATACAAAAAAGTCTTATTAAAAAGAAAAAAAGAAAAGAAAAAATTAGTCTTGCAGTTGAGTACTGTCTGTCCTCCTACTTTTATTTTCTTCAGTATTGCACTGGCTACTCAGAGTTTGTTACTTTTGGAAATAAATTTTAGGATCAGTTTACCAATATCAAAAAAAAAAAAAATGACTGAAATTTTGATAGAAATTGCTTAAATCAGGAGAGGAGGCCAGTTCATCTCACACAGATCCAAGCCACCTGCCCAGCTCATCACCAGGCAGTGAACCTGTGGCCTGGTCTCACAAAACAGATTCCCCTCATCCCAAGCTTATTACACTGAGTGATGGCTGACCTGCATCTCTCTGGGGTGGAGCCCCCAGGAGACAAGTAAAAGACCATTGGCACAATTACTACTAAAGTCTCTTACTCTGCTGCCTCAAAGTTGGAGAGGAAACATTACCCCAGAACTGCAATGGGCAGCCCAGGAGTACAAAGTCATGATCAACAGCCAGCACTCAAGTGAGAGAGGAGCCCACAATTTCAGAGCATTGAGAGCTAGGGCTGTGAAGAAACAAAGGGGAGCCACACAAGTGAGTGGGAATCTACCAACAGACGACAATGCCTAAGTGCCACCTACTGAATCACATCCCAAAGCTTAAATGCCAAAAATCTTACTAACATACCCCTCTGTGAAACCAAAGACAAGATGTCAACTACAAATAAAAACCCTGCACAAAGCCTTGGCCCTGTGAAAACATCCAGAAAAATCTACTGACTATATTCAATCTACACTGCAGTTAAAGGAACACCCATACGCTCAGATGAGAAAGAACCAATGCAAGAACTCCAGTGACTGTGCCCCCACCCAAATCTCATGTTGGATTATAATCCCCAATGTTGGAGGTGGGCCTGGTGGGAGGTGAGTGGATCATGTGGGTGAATTTCTCATAAATGGTTTTGTGTCATCTTTTTGGTACTGTCCTTGTGATAGTGAATGAGTTCTTGTGAGATATGATTATTTAAAAATGTGTAGCACTTCTCCCCCGACCCTTGCTCTTGCTCTTACCATGTGATGTGCCCACTCCCCCTTCACTTTCTACCATGATTGTAAGTTTTCTGAGGCCTTCCCAGAAGCCAAGCAGATACCAGCATCATGCTTCCTGTACAGCCTACAGAATCTTCAACAAATTAAACCTTTTTTCTTATAAAGTACCCAGCCTCAGGTATTTCTTTATAGCAATGTGAGAACAGACTAATATAGGTTTATATCTCAAAATTTTACTTTTTGGTGCTAATAAAATGGTATTATGTTTTTAATTGCAAATTGCAATTTTTTATTGCTGGTATACAGTAAAGCGATTGACTTTTGTTTATTAATCTTGCATACTGCAACTTTGCTATATTCACTTACTAGTTCCAGAAGGGGATTTTTGGCAATTTGGGGTAGATTTCTACGTAGACGGTTATGTCATCTGCAAGTATACAATTTTATTTCTTTTTTCTCGATCATATACTTTAATCTCCTTTTCCCATCTTATTGAATTGGCTCAGGATTTCAGTATGATGTTGAATAACAGTAGTGAGAATAGACATCTCTGGCTTTTTCTCAATCTTTGAAAAAAAGCGAAGCATCTAGGTTCTCACCATTAAATATGACATTAACTCTAAGTTTAAAAGTGAAGCGTCTAGGTTCTCCCCATTAAATATGACATTAGCTACAAGTATTTTGTAAATGTTCTTTACTCAGTTGAAGAAATTTGCCTCTATTCCTAGTTTGCTGAGAGTTTGTATCAAAAAAGAATGTTAAACTTTGTCAGTTTTTCTCTGCATCTATTGATATAATCATGTGAGTTTTCTTTGGACCATTTATGTGATTGATTGCGTTAATTGATTTTCAAATGCTGAGCCAGTCATAAATACCTGGAGAAGATTATATTTAATCATAGTTTATAATTTTCTTTTTAGATTATTGGATTTGATTTGCTAATATGTGGTTGAAGATGTTAATGTTCATGAGATATTTCAGTCTATATTTTCCTTTTGTGTTATTTATAGTTAATAAGGTTAAAGTTGGTGCTATATAATAAATTAGGAATTGTTTATTCTGCTTCCATTTTCTAAAGTATGTTGTATAAAATTTGTGTCATTTCTTTCTTAAATGTTCTGTAGCATTTATGAGGGAAACCATCTGAGCCTGGTGCTTTCCATTTTGAAAGGTTACGAATTATGGATAACATATTTTTAATGGATATGCACATATTCAGATTATCTATTTTACCTTGTTGAGGTTTAGAGATTATGTCTTTCAAAAAATTGGTCCATGTCACTTAAGTTATCAAATTTGTGGGCCATAGTGTCATTTAGAATATTCTATTATTATCTTGCTAATGTCCATAAGATTAGTAATAATGACCCTTCTTTCATTTCTGATATTAGTAATTTGTGTCGTCTGTTTGGTTTCTTTGGTTAGCCTGGCTAGAGATTTTTCAATTTCATTGATCTTTTCAAAGAACCATCTTTTGACTTCATTGATACCATCTATTGTTTTTCTGTTTTCAACTTCATTGATAATGTTCTTTTTTCTCTATTTTCTGAAGATGAAAGCTTAGATTATTGATTTTAGGTATTTCTTCTTGTTTAACACATTAATTTAATGCTATAAATTTCCCTCTTAGTACTGCTTTTGTTGCACTTCTCAGATTTTTCTTGTTGATTAAATTCAAAATATTTTTAAAGATTTTTTGAAATTTCTTTTTCAGAACAAGTGTTATTTAAAAGTGTGTTGTGTAACCTCCAAATAAGATGTCACAGCTATCTATCTATTAGATTTCAGTTTAATTCCATTGTGTTTTAAGAACATACTTTAAGGCCGGGCGCGGTGGCTCACGCCTGTAATCCTAGCACTTTGGGAGGCCGAGGTGGGTGGATCACCTGAGGTCAGGAGTTCGAGACCAGCCTGGCCATTATGGAGAAACCCCATCTTAAAAAAAAAAAAAAAAAAAAAAGAACATACTTTATACGATTTCTAATCTTTTAAATTTGTCAATGTGTATTTTACAACCTCAAATGTAGTCTATCTTGGTGAATGTTTCATGTGTCCTTGAAAAATGTGTGCATTCTGCTATTGTTAAATGAAATATTCTATAAATGTCAATTAGATCCACTTAATTGACGGTGCTGTTCAGTTCAATTATGTCCTTACTAATTTTCTGCCTGCTGTATCTGTCAATTACAGTTAGATGGATGTTGAAGCCTCTAACTATAGTAGCGAATTTGTTTCTCATTGCAGATCTTTCCATTTTTGCCTTCTATATTTTCAGGCTCTGTGGTAGGAGAATACCCATTAAGGATTGTTATATCTTCTTGTTGAATTGACCTCTTATCATTATGTAATATCCTTCTTAATTCCTGAAAATTTTCTTTGTTCTTAAGTCTGCTTTTTCTGAAATTAATAGTGCTACTCTAGCTTTCTTTTGATTTGTGTAAGCAAGGTATATCTTTTTCCTTCCTTTTACTTTTTTTTTTCTTTTTTTTTTGAGATGGAGTTTCGCTCTTGTTACCCAGACTGGAGTGCAATGGCGTGATCTTGGCTCACTGCAACCTCCGCCTCCCGGGTTCAAATAATTCTCCTGCCTCAACCTCTCTAGTAGCTGGGACTACAGGCGCACACCACCATGCTCAGCTAATATTTGTATTTTTAGTAGAGACGGGGTTTCACCATGTTGACCAGGATGGTCTCGATCTCTTGACCTCGTGATCTGCCTGCCTCGACCTCCCAAAGTCCTGGGATTATAGGTGTGAGCTACTGCACCCAGCCTTCCTTTTACTTTTAATGCATCTTGTGTTTATAAATTGCATTTCTTATTGATAATATATAGTTAAATCTTCCTTTTAAATTACTTGATCAATATCTGTCTTTTAATTCATGTATTCAGACCATTCACATTTGTTGATATAGGTGAATTAATATCTACCATATTAGTCACCATCAAAACAGTCATTGCACTTGTTTTTTGCTTCTTTTTTATATTCCCCTATCTGAGCATTTTATATTATTCCAAGTTCTCTCTTTTCTTAGAATATTATCATCCTTTTAAAAAATATTTGTAGTGGTCTTTATAGCTTTTGCAGTATATATTTACAGTTAATATAAGTACACATTCAAATAACAGTATATTGATGTGTAATGTAGATTACTGTAAAATATTTCTTCTTTTTCCACTTATTTTAACATTCCTGATATTTATTTCACTTGCCCATAAGCTATAATCATTCAACACATCATTGCTATTATTATTTTGAAGCCAGTTTTCAATACCACCAATTAAGAATAAGAAAATTAAAAATGTTTATTTTATCTTTCGTTATTCCTTTCTTAATCCTCTTCATTTTTTAATATAGATCCTAGATTTTTAGCAGTGTCATTTTCCTTCTCTTTCTAGAACTTTTAACATTTCTTGCAAGGCAGCTGTATTGATGACATATTTCCTATTTTTGTTTTCCTGAGAATGTTTTCATTTATTCTTTCCTTTTAAAAGTTAATTCCACTAAAAACAAAATATTTAAGCTGATGGGTGCTTTTTCTTTCAATATCTAAATATTTTACTCTATCATCTTGCTTGCATGGTTTGTGATGACACCTTGATTTTAACTCAGTGAGATGCATGTTAGACTTCTGACTTATGAACTATAAGATAATAAATTTGTGTTGTTATGACTCACTAAGTTTGTGGTAATTTGTTTAAGCAGCAATAGAAAACGAATATACTTGTTTAGGTCTTCAATATCTTCTAGCTTAAATAGAATCTAATTGATCATTCTCTCTCAAGGTTTATTCTCTTCAAATCTATCTTTAATACTGCTGTCAGAATGATTGATCAAAAACTAAAATTTGACAGAGCCTTCATTTTATTTCCTAAAATTCTGCAAGCTACAAAATAAAGACCAAGCATGTAACATGAAAAAGGAAGCCCTCTATGACCTGGCCCCACTCACCTAGTTAGCTTCAGTTTTCATCAATATACTTAAACTTTGTCTGCTCATAATACCAAAAACTGCTCATAACTTCTACTAGAAAAGTTTCTTTAGTTTTAAGTAAATGGAAATAGAAGCTGGTTAACTTAAGTAAAAATGGAACTCACTGAATGGGTTCTAGATTAATTAATGTAAGCCCTTGGAAGATGGGAATTAACTCTCTAGAGAGCTGACCACAAATGACTCAGCACCAATACTAATTGCCATTGGTCTCCATGTGTCTGCTGAAGGCTTAAATTTCTGGAATAAAGAGGAGTAGATTCACTTCTTTTGTATGAAAAGTCCTCACTTATCTTCAATCTCGCTACCTCCACAGGACAACCATGTGGCCAAGGAGAGTAGGATAGATTGATTATTTCATGCTTTTGATCCAAGACCTGCAATCTGTAATACAAAGGAGGGAGAGTAAAAGATACTACGCAAATAAAAATAAAAATTCTATACTTATATGCGGTTCATAATTTTATACCATTCCCATCTTTCTTCGCCTAGAATAAAAACACCAGATTCCCTCCTTTCAGCTCCAATAATACCTTAGGTGTAATCTTCTCTCAGCCCTGAACTCTTTATATTGGCATTCTCTTCATAGTTGTCAGTTTCCTCAACTGGGCTTTAAAATTAAGGTCTTTCCACACTGGGTTTAGAAGGTTAAGCCTCCTTCTCTCTTTCTCTATCTCTCTTCTTCCTTCCTTCCTTACTTGCTTCTTTCCTTCCTTTTTTCTCTTCATACACAGGTAGAGTTTCAATCTTGGTGCACTAATGCGTAGGTCTGAGGCAAAGAGAATTGGATGTCTTAAAAGATTTTGAATAGGAATTCAAGTCACTCTTTTCCAGATTTTAAGCTGTCTTAGATGACATTAGGAGTATAAAATCTAGTAATAAAACAGATATGTAATTAAATAAAAAAAAATTAGAGTATACATACTAAATAAAAAGCAAATCATAGAATTGCACTCCAATAATAGCTATAAGTTTTTTAATGTTGACATTCAATAAAAATTTTACTAACTGCAACAAAATATTGAGAAGGACACAATTCATGCTATACTCTCCAGAGAAAACCAAACTATTACTTTTGCATCTGGATGAACAACCAAAAACACTTATTAAAGTATATAAAATATCAGATTTTAAGTCACTGGACTTGAAGCAACAAATTTCAGTGATCCCAGAGAGATGAAAAGCAAAAAAGTAAGCCCAGGAATTGGCTCAACGTGCTACCTTGAAAGCATATTCCAGATGCTGCATAGAGAGAAAGGAACCCAGCCAGATCCCACCAGAAACTATAAGTTTAGCAAATAGAGTTGGTAGTCCAGAGAACGAGACCAAGGAGACTAAACATCTAAGGACAGAGTATCAAAAAGAAAAGAGTTGCATCCAGAGGCAACTCTGATGACCTCCAGATGTCTCCATCAGCCCATGCATGTAAAAAAACTTCCCAAAGCTGGGGAAAAATTTACACTTTACAGAGCCAGATATAGTGTGTGTTTCTACTAGTCAGATTGAAAAACATCATAATTCATGGAGAATAGAGTAAAATACACAGAGGGTCTCACCTCATTGGTGGGGAATAATAGGCTATAGACTAAGCACTATTTCCAGTCTCACATAACAAAGTTAGAATGCAAGACATGAATATTTAAAATATTTCAAAAATAACCTGTGTCCCAGAACAAAGCTCAAGAACAAGTGTAGACATACAAAAATATCCAACACTCAATAAAGTAAAATCCACAGTGACTGCCAGTCAACAAAAAATTATAAAGCTATTTAATATAGCAGAAAAATAAAATCTATGAAGAAAAGAAAAATCCACCTTTCACGTGTTTAAAAAGTTATGTAGATAAATGCAAGATATTTAAAAAAGACCCAAATCAAACATGTGAATGAATAACTGAATTCTGGAATATCCAAACAATGGAATACTACTTAGCAATACAAAGAATAAACTATTAATACATACTACAACATCCATGAATCTCAAAATAATCATGCTGAGTTAAAGAAGCCAAATAGAAAAGAGTGCATTCTGTGTGTTTCTATTTATAAAAATCTAGTAAATACAAACTAATCTATAGTGGCAGTGGTTGTTTTGGAATGGGAGGAAGGGAAGGATACCAGGGAAAGTAGAAAGAAGGGGTTACAAAAGGGCATGGAAAATTTGGGGCACTGACAGATATATAGATAATTATCTTTATTATGGTGATGGTTTCATGGATATACACATATATCAAACTTATCAAATTATATTCTTTGAATATTTGCAGTTCTATTGAATGACAATCAAACTTTAATAAAGCTGTTTAGAAAGTAGTATCCACTGAAGGACACAATAGATTGCTTTGTGGCTGGACATAATTCTAAATGGACCTCTTTTATTTCAACTCAACCCAGAAGCAGATCAGAGGGGAAAAAATGGCAAGAAGACAAAGACAGAGTCCTGGGAAATTTTACTAATACTTCATTTTATGGTGAAGCGTTGAAGGGCTGATGTTTTTCTCTCGACTCTCCCAAAGGGGTAAGATTCCCAACTAAGTGACATGGATGTATCTCAGAAGATTAATGAAATCTCAGGAGAGAGAGATTGAGGAGGGAGTTGAGTTCTTCAAACAAATTGTACATGGCTTCAAATAATAACCAAGCATCCTGCCATGCCCTTAGGTTTCAGAAAAATAGGTTAAGCATGCAATACTAAGTCATTTGAAAGATAAAAGGTCTCAAACATGGTGAGAAGCAAGTCAAATAGAGTTTTGGCTCTGACCATGTTAAACAAGAGCAGTTAAAAGAAATGTCAGATATGCAAACTATAACAGTCAAAAGGGAAAAAAGAAAGAGGAGGAAAAAGGCAAAGAGATGGAGGAGGGGAAGAGAAAAAAACAAAATGTTGAGAAATAATGGGGAAAAATATAACTAAAGATGATGAAGAGAATTCTCCATGAATCCTTTCTTCTGTACCATTACTTAATCAGATCACAAATTTGATTTTTTATATCCAGAGATAAAATTATTAAAATACAGAGTAAGATTAGAGGGTAGTTGTAAAGCTAAGAATACAAATGGAAGAAAACAGTTTCGTAATTAAATTTTTAAAAATAGAGGAAAGTTGTTTAAGGTTTTTACTTTTGGGCTGAGGATAAAAAAATGTATTTGGATTTTTTAAAAATATTTTTTACTTTTTCATACATACATAAAACAAGCACCATTTAAATGCAATAAAATTTTTTATTTATAAATTGAAAACAGGCTAGACAAAGCCAAAATGCAAAGTGAAACCTAGGAAAAGCACTCAATATAATTATAACAAATTCATTAAAAATCTAGTTAGAAAGACAATAAAGACATGGAGTACAAACATGATCCAACCTAAATATTAATAGTTTTCTTGAGTAAGCAACTCAACAAATGGAACAGAAAAAGTTTTCAATGATATAATACAAGAAAACTTTCTGAAATTAAAGAACTGGATCTGCACTTTATAGAGAGATATTGCACTCCAGGGAAAAAAATTGTATCATCAATAAAAATGTAGAATGTAATAAACAGTATAAAATTACAATGTACCACCTCAATGCAGGGGAGGAAGATATTAAATCCTATCAATGGAATTGGAGAAGGATTCATGACAGAGATGTCATTTGCGATGTGCCTTGAATCCTAGATTTCTTTGGAAAACAATAGTAGAGAAATATGCAGCCAAAAGTATGAGCAAAAGTAAAATGAGAAATTTTAAAAATTATTTTGGGGAAATACCATAAATTGAAGGTTGACAGGTAAATGTGGAAGTAGAGCTGAAGAGCAGAACTAACTGGGGAAAAAACTTCACTAATGTGCTAAATCTGGAATTTATTCTGTAAGCAACAAGAAATTGTTAGAATTTTTTAAAATTACACTTCCACATTTTCCTGAAAAGTAATTTTCAGTAATTGGAATATTTTAGTATTGGAATGTTACTATTCCAATATACAATTCCTCTGCTAAGCCAAGAAGTTTTAATAAAAGCTGTCATTAATATTTCAGATTTAATACCACTCCATTCTGCCCTGCAAAACTGTAGAAGAGCTTAGTCCATTGGTTTACAATCTGGGACATTTGGCAATATCTGGAGACATCTGAGATTGTCACATCTGGGAGGACAGTGCATTGGCAACTAGTGGGTAAAGGCCAGGTTTGCTGCTGTTTGTTCTATAGTGCAAACGACAGTCTTCTTACAACAAAGAATTATCGGGCTAAAATGTCAATAGTGTCAAGGTTGAGAAAGCCTGGCCTAAAGCTAAGCTAATCAGAAAAATCAAAACAAACGTTTATTAATATTCTCTCAAGGTGTCCAAAAATTGCAACACTGCTGACTGGTAAGAGGCTCTAAGTGCAACTCCTCACCATTTATATTTTCCAGTCCCAACATAGAAACATCTTTCTACCAGAATTCTATCCAAAATTCTATCCTGCCATGCTGCCCACCCTTGAGATCCAAGGATATTGGCCAAGTAAAGTCCCTTTCTATAATCTATCACCTTTTATTTCTTAATCTCACATAATTCTATACTGTTCACCAACTAATTCTCTATTGCCGCCTTCTTAACTCTTCGTCTGGGCCTTCTGGAATCCCATTTCCTTATAGACAATTTTTTCTGCATCTTCTACATCTTCAAAAATCATTCATATACTTTTCTACAGCTTTCTCAAATGTCCAAAACACCATAAGGGCTGGGAAGAAAGTAGATAGTCATCTTAATTCCTAATTTTTTTCTTTTTACACTATAATGTCACTTGCTTGCAATTATTTTTAGGCTCATGACACCTGGCTACATACTCTCAACATCTTTACCTGCCAATTATTACCCTCTTGGTCATTCATATGGTTTGGCTGGATCCCCACCCAAATCTCATCTTGAATTGTAGCTCCTATAATTCCCACATGTCATGGGAGGGACCCTGTGGGAGGTAATTGAATCATGGGGGAGAGTCTTTCCCTTGAGGTTCTCATGATAGTGAATAAATTTCACAAGATCTGATGGTTTTATAAAGGGAAGGCCAGGCACAGTGGCTCAAGCCTATAATCCCAGCACGTTGGGAGGCCAAGATCGGTGAATTGTTTGAGGTCAGAAGTTCGAGACCAGCCTGATCAACATGGAAACCCTGTCTCTACTAAAAATACAAAAATAAAAATAAAAAAATAAAAAAAAATAAAATAGCTGGATGTGGTGGCACATGCCTGTCATCCCAGCTACTCAGGAGGCTGAGGCAGGAGAATTGCTTGAACCTGGGAAACAGAGGTTGCAGTGAGCCAAGATTGTGACATTGCACTCCAGCCTAGGAGACAGAGACTGTCCCAAAAAATAAAAAATAAAAATAAATAAATGGGAGTTCCCCTGCAAATGCTCTTTTGCCTGCCATCATATAAGATATCCCTTTACTCTTTATTAACCTTTTGCCATAATTGTGAGGCCTCCCCAGCCATATGGAACTGTCAGTCCGTTAAATATCTTTCCTTTATAAATGACCCAGTCTCAGATATGTCATTACTAGCAACATGAAAACAGACTAATACAGTAAATTGGTACCAGGTCGTGAGGCACTGCTGTAAAGATATCTGAAACGTGGAATCGACTTTAGAACTGCATAACAGGCAGAGATTAGAACAGTTGAGAGGGCTTTGAAGAAGATAGGAAAATGTGGGAAATTTTGAAACTTCGTAGAGACTTGGAGAGCTCAGAAGACAGGAAGATGTGGGAAGGAATTTGGAACTTTCTAGAGATTTGTTGAATGAAATGGCTGAGACCAAAATGCTGATTGTAATATGGAAAATAAAGTCCAGGCTGACAAAGCATGCAATACTGAGGTAGTCTCAGATGGAGATGAGGAACTTCTTCAGAACTGGATTAACTGTCACTCTCGCTATACAAAGGGACTGGTGGCATGTTGCCCCTGCCCTAGAGATCTGTGGAACATTGAACTTGAGACAGATGATTTGGGGTATCTGGGGGAAGAAATTTCTAAGTGGCAAAGTGTTCAAGAGGAAGCAGAGCATAAAAGTTAGAAAACTGTGCATCTGATGATGCAGTAGGAAAGAAAAAACCATGTTCTGGGGAGAAATTCAAGCTGACTGCAAAAAATTTACATAAGTAACAAGGAGCCAAACACCGATAGCCAAGATAATGGGGAAAGCATCTGCAGGGCATGTCAGCAATCTTCATGGCAACCCCTCCCATCAAAGGCCCAGAGGCCTAGGAGAAAATAATGGTTTCCTGGGCTGGATCCAGGGCCCCACTGCTGTGTGCAGCCCTAAGACTTGGTGCCCTGCATCCCAGCTGCTTCAGCACCAGCCATGTCTAAATGAGATATGGCTCAGGCTGTGGCTTTAGAGGGTGCAAGCTCCAAGCCTTGGAAGCTTCCATGTGGTGTTGAGCCTGTGCATTCCCAGAAGTTGAGAATTGAGATTGGGAACCTCCTCCTAGATTTCAGAAGATGTATGGATGTCCAGGCAAAAGGTTACTGCAAGGGCGAAGCCTTCATGGAGAATCTCTGCTATGACAGTGCATAAGGAAACTGTATGGTGGGAGCCCCCACACAGAGTACCCACTGGTGCACTGCTTAGTGGAGCTGTGAGAAGAGGGCCACGGTCTTCCAGACTCCATTATGGTCGATCCACCAACATCTTGTACCATGAGCCTGGAAAAGCTGCAGACACTCAAGGCCAGTTCAAGAAAGCAGCCAGGAAGAAAGCTGTATCCTGCAAAGCCACAGAGGTGGAGCTTACCAAGGCCCTGGCAGCCCCTTTTGCATCAGTGTGTCCTGGATGTGAGACATGAAGTCAAAGGAGATCATTTTGGAACTTTAAGTTTTAATGACTGCCCTATTGGATTTAGGCTTTGCATGGAGCCTGTGGCTCCTTTGTTTTGGCCAATTTCTCCCATTTGAAATAGATACATTTACCCAATGTCTGTATCACCCTTGTATCTGAGAAGTAACTGACTTGCTTTTGATTTTACAGGCTCATAGGCAGAAGGGACTTGCATTGTCTCTGATGAGACTTTGGACAGTGGACTTTTTAATTAATGCTGAAATGAGCTGAGACTTTGGGGCTGGACGTCGTGTCTCATGCCTGTAATCCCAGTACTTTGGCAGTCCGAGGCAGGCAGATCACAAGGTCAAGAGTTTGAGACCAGCCTGGCCAGCATGGTGAAACCCCATCTCTACTAATAATACAAAAAATTAGCCAAGCATATGGCACACACCTGTAGTCTCAGCTACTCAAGAGGTTGAGGCAGCAGAATTGCTTGAACCCAGCAGGCAGAGGTTGCAGTGAGCCAAGATTTCACGCCACAGCACTCCAGCCTGGGCAACAGAGCGAGACTTTATCTCAAAAACAAACAAAAAAAGACTTTGGGGAACCATTGGAAAGGCATGATTGGTTTTGAAATCTGAGGACATGAGATTTGGGAGGGACTGGGGCAGAATGATATGGTTTGGCTATGTGCCTACCAAAATCTCATCTTCAATTTTAGCTCCCATAATTCCCACAGCATGGGAGGGACCTGGTGGGAGGTAACTGGATCGTGAGGGTGGGTCTTTCCTGTGCTGTTCTCCTGCAGGGGTCCCCCTGCACAAGCTTTCTTGTCTGCCGCCCTGTAAGAAGTCCCTTTGCTCTTCCTTCATCTTCCACCATGATTGTAAGGCTTTCCCAGCCATGTGGAATTGTGAGTTCATTAAACCTCTTTCCTTTATAAATTACCCAGTCTCAGGTATATCTTTATTAGCAGCATTAGAACAGACTAATACAGCCAATACCCAAATTAATTAAAAACACCAAACCTCTGCCAGATGCAGTAGCTCACACCGGTAATCCCAGCACTTTGAGAGGCCAAGGTGGGTGGATCACAGAGGTCAGGAGTTCAAGACCAGCCTGGCCAACATGGCAAAACTCCATCTCTAATAAAAATACAAAAATTAGCCAGACATGGTGGCGGTCCCCTGTAGTCTTGGCTACTCAGGAAATTCAGGCCGGAGACTTTCTTGGACCTGAGAAGTGGAGGTTGCAGTGAGCTGAGATTGTACCACTGCACTCCAGCCTGGGTGACAAGAGCGATACTGCATCTAAAAAAATAAAATCAAACCTTTATTATCCCAAATACAGTCATGATCATGAGTAATTCCAAAGTTCACATGCATAATTTACCCAACACCCTACTCCCACAAGTCTCCTCAATCCCAGTGTCTCCATATCTATTGTCTTTTAGTGCAACACACAAAAGTGCATCACTTTGAACTGCTCCACCTCTGAAAAAACAACCACAAAATTCAAGACTCCTGTTCTTTACTAGGGCAAGAGCCAGAGTATCTAGGTGCTACAGAAACTAACTATTGCTATATTCAGCAAAAATGAAAACACACTATTGAAAGGAAATTGGGTAACTAAAGGAATAATCTGGAAGACTGGAGTGAGGCTCTAAAAATGGCAGGACAAAATGAAAAGAGGTAGACAGAACAGTAGCTGTAATTATACCTTTTAATTGATCCAATAAGTATATCGCTACCCATTATCAATGTCACTGATGGCTGTGTATTGAAGTTTGATTCAGTGCTACTATCTCTCGAATATTGGAGGTAGCTACTACCTTTGCAAAATGGATTTTCTATTGACTTCACGTCTTTGCAAGACGAGTTCTTTACTCAAAATAGAAGGCAAATGTGTTTCATGCCACTACGTCTTGGCATAAAACTCCTCATTGCTTTCTTCATCTGTAAAGTTCATTTTTCAAAATCTAGCTAAGTGGTCTACTATGAAGTCTTGTCTCCCCCAACCAACAGAGTTAACCACTTCTTTCTTTGTGTCACCTCTGTATCTAGTACCTCGATTTATAACATTTTAAATATCTTATTGCAATTATTTACTTGTGTCTGCATTTCCTACCAAACAGCAGTGACTGGAAAGCACACACCATAATTCATTTTTTAGTGAATTCTCTAATATAGTGGTCAGCATCATAGGGGCAAGAAAGATTTCAGTACTGAGAATATCCCATCCTTTTCATTTTCACACTTATATTGAGGACTCCTTAGTTTGTCTTCAAACAACCACATGATCTTCATATAATTCTTTTTTATAAATGAATGAAGTTGATTTTTGGATTAAAATGAAAATAAGATATTGTAATATGGACCCAGCAGAGCTACTCCCATGTATAGGCAAAATGGGCTTAAGGCCACCTACTTTGGCTATCACCTCTACTCCCAGTGGAGATAGTCTATTGATTCTGAAAAAGTTCCTATTCTAATACAAATGTTGATGCATATTGTCCTTAGGTTATTAGATTAATATAGAGCAGAACAGGGTGTAAGGAGTAGAATCAGAAAGAGAAAAGGAAGACAGAAAAGCTCTGGGTTTGAATCCCATGAGGAAAAGAGAGGTGAATGGATACCCAGTGCGGACACCTAGGTCCCTAAAAACATATTGGGTAATGAACAAAATGCCCAGGTTTAACTTCATCTATGTCGCAACGTTTCTTGATTGAGTCAATTCTTACTGAAGGCAAATGCCATTTGTAAGCCTACAAAACAAATTCCAACCAGTTTCCTTAATCTCTAAAGTGAGAACATCTTTACATTTTAAATGTTAACATAATAATTTCTGTTTTCCAGGTCGCCTTTTTTTTTTTTTTTTTTTTCCGAGACAGAGTTTTGCTCTTATTGCCCAGGCTGGAGTGCAATGGTGCAGTCTCAGCTTGCTGCAACCTCCACTTCCTGGGTTGAAGCGATTTTCCTGCCTCAGCCTCCAGAGTAGCTGGGATTACAGATGTGTGCCACCATTCCTGGCTAATATTTATATTTTTAATAGAGACAGAGTTTTGCCATGTTGGCCAGGCTTGTCTGGAACTCCTGACATCAGGTGACCTGCCCGTCTCAGCCTCCCAAAGTGCTGGGATACAGACATGAGCCACGACGGCCAGCCCAGGTTGCTTTTTAAATTAAACATAGAATAATACTAAGAAATGTTTATAGAGTGAAAATAGAGAAGCATAGTATATTTCATAATTAGGATGAAAATAAAAATACATTAAGAATATGAAATTGAGATTTCAAATCATGGCATAAACTGTGTGATTGTAAGGGTCTAGTTTTGAAAAGAAATCATGTGTTAAGCAGTCATCAAGGTTAAACTCTCAGTACTCTCAGTCATTTTCAGTTCTCTACATGTTGTAAGCTAAACTATGATAACTTAGAACTGAAAACTACACAGAAAGCTTTGAAAATATTAACTATCTTGCTATCTTTGGCACTCAACTTGCTCTTACAATAATGAAAATCTTACTCTCACCCCCACAGAAAAACTGATTGAAGTCTTTAAATCCTAATTACTTTCTGGTTTTTGGTATCCACTAGGGGCACCTGAATAAACATAGAAATTTTGAAGGTTTAACGTGCCTACCCCCTAAAAACATCAGTTGATGAGTACACTTGATGCAGAACTACAAATAATAAACAGAAACTGAAGGACTTACTGTCAGAATATCACTACTTAACCCTAGAGATAATGAAAGCAGAGGCCAGAACCTGCTTTGTAAAATAGACACAAATACATTTTATGCTTACAAAATATCTTGGCTGGGTAAATTTTTGTTTATGTTTCCATTTATTTCATAATGACAAAAAAAGAGTAGAATTTTCACAAAAAATAACACACAATATGGAGATATAAGTTTTAAAGCATAAAATAATCAACTTTTATAATGATTTAATCAACATATAAGGTCAGGTACAATGGCTCACTCCTGTAATCCCAGAACTCTGGGAGGTCAAGGCAGGCAGATTGCTTGAACCCAGGAGTTTGAGACCAGCCTGGGCAACACAGCAGAACCTCATCTCTACAAAAAATACAAAGACAAATATTCGGGTGTGGTGATGTGTGTCTGTAGTCCCAGCTACTCAGGAGGCTGAAGTAGAGGATTCCTTGAGCCAAGAAAGTGAAATCTGCAGTGAGCTGTGATCAGCTAGCCCTCCAGCCTGGGTGAAAGAATGAGATCCTGAGATCCTGTTTCACAAAAAAAAAGATAAGAAAAGAAAGAAAATAATATAGAGAGAGTGAGAGAAAATAAGTTTAGCACTTAGAGGGATGAGGTTTGTCTGTAAGTGCATATAATCCAACTGTCCCACCATAAAAAAGAAAATCAAGGTCCAGAAGGAATGCCACCTGTGCAGCATCAGCTAGTGTGAATGAGTGATGAACAGAGAAATCTTGAATCCCAGTCTCATGCTTTTAAGCCAGGCAAACTATGATGCATGGGTTAAGTGGAATTTGCTGCTTGATTTTGTTAGGGCTGAATGACATGTATAATTTAATGGCTAAAAATATCTAAAAAGAATAATTTGCACTACCACAGTAGAGTGGAGTAGCTGTGGCAAAGATTATACTACTTACCATGCCAAAAAATACCATCTGGCCTTTGACAGAAAAAGTTATTGACCAGTGACTTAAGAAAAGAGTTTAAAACATAAATCCTGAAGCCTGGTTTCTATATTCACCAAAAACTAACCTGTACAAAATTTCTAATTTGTCAAACTCAGATTTTTTTAAAGTGTATTCAGAAAGCTCCTAAACATTTATTTCCTGCATTATTTGGGTTTGAATAGTTCTTTGTTTTAGGCAAGTTTAATTTGATTGCATAGACTAGAGACACATCCAAGCAAGCTTAAGGGAACTGACTGATGACAGAGCTGGAACACATGGAAATCCAGAATCAGGATACCACTGAAAAGCCTTCCCAGAGGCTGGAGGTAAAGGATGTTTTCTGAATTTTAGTTAGCCCTAGCTACTTTAGAAACAAGAATTCAATAACCTTTTTCCTGGTGCTCTAATCATACTTGACAGCCATACTCATCACAAGTGTTTCTTTTTCTCCCAGTATCAACTGCCTCTTTTGGTTTATTTTAGCTCTGTGCTACTTCAAAACTTGACTTTTGATGTGATTCCACACAGGCACCTTAGTCTAAACTCAGCTTTCATGGCCTGTTAGGAGTAGCAAGTCTGATTAGCTAAGTCGATTCTTGAGGCATTAACCTAATTACTCAAAAATGTATCTACTTGCTTTACTCATCCCTTATTCTAGCTAATTGGCTGCTGGGAAATCTGTGATTTGGTTTCTCTAAGATCAAGCATTCCTCATTCCAACCATTCCTGATTCAGAAGGTGGCAGCCTGGGAAGAAGCAATCCCCATCAGGGCCTGGCGCAGGGATGTCTCCTTTAAAAGGAGCTGGGTTTGGGGAACCATCGCCCAAAATATTTCTTCTTAGTTTCCATACATAATACTTTTCTCTACAGCTAGATTTGAAATCCCTTAAGGAAAAAGAAAGTACTTCTACTTTTATATCCATGATTGTTCTTGATAAATCTTTTTTAAGGATGCTTAGAATAAGGTGTGGCATGATCAACCTACCAACTAATATAACAAATAAATCAACAGACTTTAAATTATTCAGGACCAAAACATAAAAAACAACTACAAAATGTATTGGGTTTTTTTAAGTAAATTATGATTTCTGCACGTGCGTATTTCCTGAATAGCTAGGTACTTAAATCAGCTCTCTACTTTAGTTCAGTGGAAGAGATTTTGATTTTAATATTTCATATTAAGTGTATTAATACAGTTTCAATAATAGTTTAATAAAGTAAAAAAACATATTATTACAGAGTTTAATCTCAGAGAAAAACAGGGATCCTAGAAATAAGTTAAAAATAAAATAAAGCCAGAGGAATATTTGCATATCAAAGACTAAACTTTTTTCCTCAAAAGTAAGAATGAGAATAGAAAGAAACTGCTTACCTGGGCTTCTCTCATAAGATGTCCCCAAGTTTAAGAATCCTTATCTTTGGTAACCCTGAATCTAAAGCTTTTCTTTAAAATCAAAGCTTTAGTATCAGTGACTGGTTGCAAAATGCAATAATACTTTATAGTGTAACTTGGCAAGGAACATTGGCTAATGCAGTGCTCTTTTTTTCTTTCACAAAATTGGTGACAACCACAATCCAGTATTTATAACAGATAAGAGTCTCATGTGTTAAAATGTTGAGGGAGACATTTCAGGTACCATTTCCACCATCCAAGATTAAATTTTTATTTCAAGTTAAAAGCAAAATATAATTTTATAACATTGCATATGTATTGTCTCCCCATAGCCTAATCTTTAAAAAATCTGTTTAATGACAAATAAAGTGTAACTTAATTCAAGCTCATTCAGGACTTCACATTTGTACTCTACAAATAAAATTCAAGACAGTGATAGCAAAAGCATAATAAAAATTAATCTAAATTCAGCTCTTTCAAAAAGATTATATATGTATATATATACTCAGCAAAGAAACAATGGCAAATATTTAAATAACTATGTATAAATTTTTAGAAATAATTTATATAACCAGAATAATAATAAGTAGTCACACACAATGTTACAGGTTTGAGAGAGAGAATGCACTCATGTATATTATAAATAATAAAATCAATTTTCTTTTAAAAGTACATTAAAATAGGTGACAATAGTGATTATATATCTATTCCATAATATCAGTTAAATGTATCCATCTCCCTCTGACATATAAATAACACAATATAGCATTATTCTTCCTAAAAGAAACTGACTATATGAAAGTCCAACATATGGGGAAATAATAACATGCCTACAAAAGTAAAGAAGCTCTTATGATATGACATTAAATTCTAGATCTAAAGTTGTTCTGGGAATAGTTATTTACACTGCTGGTAAATTTCATATTAGAGGTCCTAGTCTATTGAGTACTTTCCTCCTATTCCCATCATAAAAAAACACACACACATAAAACAAACATTTCTCTAAATACGAAAATCCTGTCCTGGACTTCAATATCTCTGTGTTTAAAGTCCCCACAAACTGCCTCTACCTGTAATGAAATATCTATATATATTCATAGTTATCTAATAATTTATACCATTATTCTGCTGGCTTTATTTTATTGTAAATTTTGTAAGAAAGATTTTAAAATTGTTTTGTTCCATAAGACAAGTTGCTATCTTCTGGAGGATATGGCAAAAACTCTGTATAAGTGGATCATAAAATAGTATTTTATTAAAGGCAACCATATTTTAATGTTGAGTTGGACATAAATTATTGATTTATTTAATTTTTTTATTTGTCATACATTTATCTTAATGTTAACATAATAAAATATACTACAAAAGACTGTGTGCTACATTACTGGCCAATCAAATCCTGTCTCTATTATGTAAATTTGGTATTATAATTGGCCATCTTCCACCCCTATTTCCTACTTTTTTCTGCAATATGATTATGTATAAGAATAGCCCAGTATCAACATAGTTCACTGGAAAACTTGTCTTAGTTCTCTCCACGTACATGTCAATAAATAGCTCAACATCTATTAAGATATATGGAAATATTCTACTCATATGGATGTTTACATATTATATATGTTTGTGTGTGAATCATTTTATTGAATTTTATAAAATATCAACTTTAGAAGTTCTTCCCCTCTACCATATACTTGTCTTCCCACATATTTGAAACAATTCAAAATATGTGACTTAATTTTTGTAATTACTAAGTCCTATCAATGAAAGAGAATCTCAAGTCACATTAGAAGAAAAAATATTTTAAGTGATTGTATATAAATAAGAATTGTGAGCATAGTGAAGTTGGTAAATTTTTTATAACATGCAGCCAGGCATGGTGGCTCATGCCTGTAATCCTACCATTTTGGGAGGCCTTCTTTTTCTTTCTTTTTTTTTTTTTTTTTGCTGGAGCACAGTGACACGATCTCGGCTCATTGCATTGCAACATCCGTCTCCTGAGTTCAAGTGATTCTCCTACCTCAGCCTCCTGAGTAGCTGGGATTACAGGTGCGTGCCACCACGCCTGTCTAATTTTTAGTAGAGACTGGAGTCTTACCATGTTACCCAAGCTGGTCTTAAATTCCTGGCCTCAAGTGGTCCTCCCACTTTGGCCTCCCAAAGTACTAGGATTACAGGTGTGAGCCACTGTGCCCAGTCAGTTTAGGCAAATTTAGACTTTAAACATTTCTTGTTTACAAACAGAAAATAAGAACTCAGGACCTTAGAGATTATAGTTTCATCAATATTTAAGAGGTATTATGTATGTCAATAATGAATGAAAATATCATGGTATTAGGCTGTGGATAAAACATTCATGCATTCTGGACCTAAAACCAAAACATGTGGTCTGATAATAGATTTTTTTTCTTCTTTCTCATTTGTGATCTTAATTACACAAAAATGATCCAAAAGGGAAAATTACATTTATTTATCCTTAACATTATTTTAAAAACAACATTTTTATGAAATCTAAACCGATCTGGAAAATCCAGACTATACAGTCACTATAGAAGAACTGATCACTTAAACTTAAAAACACATATCAACATAATTTTAGTTATAAAACTTTGAAAAAATGCCTGTGTTTTACTGGGACTGAGCTAAACTTCATTATCATCACTATCTATTTGAACCCTACAGTTTGAAAATAACAGTGTGACTCAACATGCTAATACATGCTAATGTATGTTATCTCTTAAGACCAGTTCAGCTATTAATGTCATTAGTCAGTGAATTAGTCTCTTTCCATACCTGGTCTAGGCATTAAGAATCCACGTGCTGCTTGTACCACTCTGATGCCACTTGGTCCACAGCGGCTTTGGGTGAGTAATACAACATTTTTGTTCTGATTTTTTTGTTTGTTCTTTCTTCCTTGAGAGATGTGGAAATCCATACGATTTTATTTTAGAAGCTGTAACCTAATTGCACGTGACTTGTCCTGTTAATCTATACGTCGTCATATACTTTGAACTGTATTTCTATTTATGGCCAGTCCCAGATTTTATTAAAATATTTAAAGAATTATACTACCATACACTGTAATATTTTCCACATTTTGATTTGGTTTCTAATATAGTAGACACACAGAAATACCTAAAACATGGGCAAATTAAAACCTGGGTCTATCAGCTTCTAATTTCAGTAGTTACTAGGAAAGCTTACATGCATAATTAGCCTCTTTGATTGAACCATGACCATATCATTTAAGTCGACCATAATTGCGTCATGTGGATTCATTGATACTCTTAGTTTTGTTTTTGTTTTTGTTTTTTGTTTTTTTTGAGATGAAGTTTCACTCTTGTCGCTCAGGCTGGAGTGCAATAGCGCAACCTCCCCTCACTGCAACCTCCACCTCCCGGGTTCAAGCAATTCTCCTGCTTCAGCCTCCTCAGTAGCTGGGATTACAGGCACCCACCACCATGTCCAGCTAATTTTTTTATTTTTAGTAGAGATGGCGTTTCGCTGTGTTGGCCAGACTGGTCTCAAACTTCTGACCTCAGGAGATCCACCTGCCTCAGCCTCTCAAAGTGCTTGGATTACAGGTGTAAGCCACCGTGCCTGACTAGAAATTTTTAATAAATATATGAGATGACAAAATAATCCTAAGAAACTCTTCAAATGAAAACTTCCTACCATAAGAAAGTCTATGCTTAAGATGACCCTATTGCATTAATTTTAATAACATGCATGATTACCATTTTTTTAAGTTTTATCATTAAAAAAATTTAAGATGCCTCTTTCCCATACAATGAATTCAAATACTCTCAACAGTTATCCTGGGCAACAAAATTTGTTCTACTGAGTTATATTATTTTATTTCAAGTCCCACTGAAAATAAAATTGATCATGCAGCTGAGTTATGGTCACTGTAATTTGCTTCTTACAGTTATATCTTAAATGTCATCCACACTGCCTCAAATATAAATTACAGGATAACTCTTCGTTCCTTCTTCTCTGCCCTTGTTTTACTATTGCTTAAAACTTTCAAATAATCACACTCATTTATTTAAAGCTTTGGGGTTTAATATAAAGCAGAAAACCAAACCACATAACCACAATGAGACTAATTCAATGGGTCACTGAATTGCTAGCTTTGCCAGAGAAATGAATCTTCAATGAACTACGTTTGGCATGTCTTTTGCAAGAGTTTCTTTGAAAAGGGAAAATAATATTTGCATGTCATGTTTTACTGAAATAACATATAGAAAAACCTAGAGTGATAATGAACTTTTCACTCTACTGAGAATTTCAAAGTAGAACTCCTTAAAGTCACTTTATTGTATATAGAATATAATTGCATTTGTAAAAAAAATCAATTTCTGCACATTTTCAAATATGTCTATTATAAAAATGAAATAAAGTTGTAACTGAGTAGCAGTTGAGGTGTGACCACAATTTGGTTATAATATAGAGTCTGGTTGATCAGACTATTTGGCTCTATTTGGATTCAGTAATCATGAAAGAAAAGGAGTTAAAAGGAACTCAAAAAACTTAAAAAATAAAAAGAAAACAAATGCTGAGCTTTCAACTCTTGAATTTTGAAGAAGTGTTAGAATTGTAGTATTATTGACAGGGTGGTTAAGTCCTAGGGAGAGGTTCACTTTTTGGGAAAATGTCATAAGTTTGATTTGTACAGTCACGCATTCAACAAAGAATGTTTAACAGGCAGTTCAAAATAATAAGTACCACTAAATAATACTCTAAATTTAACAAAGTACTTTTGTAGTTATCATCTTATTTGATCTTCACAAAAACCCTATGAGTTGATAGTTAGGACAGATCTTATTATCAAATTCATTTCACAAGTAGATTTAGGAATGGAAACAATAGATTTGAGGAGAACACAAAATATTTCAACCCTGCTGCTTTGACAGCATCATTTTGATGGGGGAATATTTTGAGTCTTAAATTTCACTTTTTGATACTTTGAATCTCTACTTATAAAAATAAGTATTTTGTCCCAGCCTAGGCAACATAGCAAGGCCCTATCTCTACAGAAAATACAAAAATCAGCTGGGTGTGGTGGTGAGCACATGTAATCCCTGCATTTGGGAGTCTGAAGTGGAAGGATCACTTGAGCCCAGGAAGTTGAGGCTGCAGTGAGCTATGATCACTTCACTGGATTCCAGCCTGGGTGAAAGAGCAAGATCCTATCTAAAAAAATAAAATTATTTTTAATGAAATAAAATATTTTATTATGATTGAAATATTTATAAACTTTTATTGGAAGGTTATTATTTAGAGTGAATCTGTGAACCAATTTAATCCCATGGTCAACTTCTTATAAACTATAGTTCAATTATTTCCTTTTGTCAATTGTCATTTTTCTTTTATGAAAATACTTTAATTTTGATTATTTATTTGCCATGTAAATTTTATGACAGAAAGCTGATTAATAGTTTTACCCATATCAAAATGTTTTAATATTTAAACTTTCTGATTGCTTGTTTTTGGTTGTTATTCTACTAAGACAAATTTTCCTGGGTCTAATATTGTAGATGAATATTTCAATAAGATGTTATACTATGTCCAATTTTATTTAGTCACATTTTATTTCTTGTGCAATTATAACCTTTCTGTTTTATTTGGTGTTGATTATTCCTAGCAATTTCACTTACTACGGGTCACCTAACCAAAACACCATTGGGGTAAACATGGTAGCTTCTCGTAAAAACAAGATTGCTTTGAGTTGAGTGCTGTCTGCACTTGGAGGATACTTACTGCAAAATCTGAAGTAATACTCATTTTAGGTAGCAAAATGAAAAAGATGAAACAGAAAAGGATTTAGAGATCACGAAAATTTAAGCCTCCTATATGAGAATCTCTAGCAACCAACATTTCTTCAACAGATTATATTTTCTACATCATTGCACTTCTTTTATGGTAAGAAGTAATGAGTAAAACTTACCATCTCAGACCAATTGGCATGGAGCAGAAGTCCTGAATTGAATGAGATATAAGAAATCATTTCCTTGGTATAAAGAATTTCCAATGAAAATTTAAACATTGAAACATAGATGGAACAAAACAAATAGATGCAACCAGATTGGATTTCAAAACTACTCACTTAGATTGGTGAGCAAAATAATTTGTCAATAACTGTATTCAAGTTTTGTGAAACCACCACTGAAAACGTTTAATGCCCTCAACTGCTTTCTTTGCCTTTTTAATAGAGAAATTCCATGCCTTTTAAAAAAATAGATCTCATTCTTTAGCAACAATATTGGCATTTGTATTTAATGTATGGCGATATTAAGGCATTAAGATGATTAGGGTAAGTGACACCAGGAGAAAATAAATTAAAACACTTTGCTCAGAAAATCTTGAAGGGTAAGAGTTTTAGAGTCAGACATGTACATTCAAATGCTCTCTTAACCATGTGAATCTCTTGTGCAAGTTACTGTCTCCTTTTCAAGGCCTCAATTTCCACATTTGTTACTTGGAGACAATCACAGTTCTTATTTCATAGGTTTTTCTGAGAATTAAATATGATAATACAGAAGATTAGGCCAGCTTAAGCAACACATTAGATATTTACTGAATATTATTTAACTAAAGTATACAATGATACATGTTTTTAAAGTTTTTTATATGTTCAAAGGACTATGAATGTAAAAGTTTTACATTGAATTGTGACTGTTATTATCATAGCATCACTCTCCGTTAGTAGAAACATGGACTATAGAATCTAGAAAATGGTGTTATAAAATATCAATGTCCTACATGCTATAAAAATATGGTATTTTAAAAATATACCTTTGAAGGGAAACCTTAAAGATTTGTACACAAACATCTTCTAATAGAAATGATTTTGTGTTTTAGATTTGTCAACATACAGCAAGTGATATCAAATATTTCCTACATTGTGTTTTAAATTCAATGATTTTCAAATTCTCATTCTAAATGTTATATAAGATTTTACAAAGTAAATCTTTTTATATTCATTTTTGTAAATTATACTATATGTATTATCTCTATAGGCCTTTAGAAAGAGTTTTTGCTATTTTTAAGTGAAGTAAATTGTCAAGCTGTTACTTAGAGTAAAATCTTAGTTCCATAGTGTAGCACAGAATATTTCTTAGCCTTTGTGTACACAGAGAATTGTTTTAGCATCAAGAGAAACAAATTATAATGACAACATTGTGAAGAAGAAAATTAAGGCTTTACAGGAATCAACCTAATCTTACAGTTTCTGTATTAATCCATTGTACTCTTGAATAATTGTAAATAGATATCAGAATTACAGCCAAATTTAAGAAGCTTTAGATTTTTAATTATTCCTCAAAGAGTAATTGCATTGCTTGTGAAATATCAGTGCCTCATAAATATATTTTTAAATAGATCAAGGTGATAAAGAATGCATAAAGTAAGAAGGGGAAAAATAAACTAATGAAATAGGCAATTATATTTGAAGTAATCATTTCTAATTACAGAAAACCTTCATTGATATCTTCTACCCTTAGAGAACCCAAACAGAATTAAGTAAAACACGAACTATACACTCTAATAAGAAATACAAATTTATTATTTTCAAATTTACACTGTACATTTAGCTGCTAATAAAAGCACTTCTAAGTAACAGACTTTCATCGTATGCTTTAATAAATAGGTGGGAATCATTTGAAATTAGACCCATTTATATCACACAATGTGTTAAAATCTTTAAAAACAGCTTGGTTAAAAGCCTCAAGCAATCTTGTTTACACTATTAGCAAATCCTTGCTTCATAGATCATACAAAAGTAAATTTCAGCCTAGCCTAGTTCAAATTATCATAAATTCTGAATTATATTCAGCATTTTAAAGCTGGAAGGGACCTCAGAGATATTCCAATGAAGTCTACAATAATGAGATTTTCCTGGCTGTTACATCTAAAATGCATGCCATATGTATAAACAAATTCTAAACATTGTTGACTATTTTCAAAAATGTTAGTGATACTATATTGTTACTTCAAATGGTATATTTTTTCAAACATATCAAGAATTTCATGAGATATTCAGAAACTTTTTGTCAGGATGATTTAAAATCATTAGCAATGTGTTGCATTGTTTGTATTCTTTGCTTTATCATTTTGTTTTCTTATCCCACTCTGCTCTAGAAAGTTCAGGAGTAATAGTCTTTACACTAACAGTTTGACTACACAGTATATATAAATAACATAGCCAACAATTTCAAGAACTTGTAAAAAGTCAAACCAGAACTATTACACATATCTGAAATTACTAGTGGTGGGAGCCACCATGTGGCTTTCTACACACATGAGAGAAAGCTTATGATTTCACTCCAGTATTCTATTCTGCTGAAGTGTATTTTATACTGGGAGGAAATCAGAGAAGCCCTCGTACGCAACATACTGCAATTGTATAACCACACTTGGAAGTCCCACTAAATTGGCTCTCTCCTTGTCAGCCTCCCTAACTGCATATTCTAGTTCTCAGAGACTTTTCTAGGACCTTACGGGAAATTTATCAAAATATGCCATCACTTCTAGCAGAAAAAGTGAGACTTTTGTCATTTGGGCACCATCTGCCCAGTCACCCTACTCTCTGATGTAACCTACTTTATTTATCCATGCAATAAATATTTATAGAGCAACAACCAGGTGCCCAGCATATGCTATGTTGCCAAGAGGAATCCAAAAGAAATGTTAGAGTTTCTGACCTCAAAAAGTTTTAAATCTGATTATGGAGAAAAATCACACTTTTGTGAAGCAGATAAATTACAATGCGTAATAGTCTACTCTAAGTGCCAGAGGCGTTGTTCACTTAATGTTACAAGAAAAAGAGGATCAGTACAGACTCAAAGGCAAGAAGATACTCTGTAGAAGATAAATCAGGATCCAGATCTATTAGACTGGGTAAAACTTTCTAAGGCTGGACATTCCATGTGTAAGAAATATCTGTGTCAGAAAGTCAAGAAAATAACTCTAAAAGTGCAAAATGACTACTCTCTCTGCCATTACACTACCAGTACATGATGGCTATTAGTCATACATAATTATTTAATTTAAAATTAATTAAAATATAGGTTCACTTTCTTAATCACACAAAATATATTTCAAGTGCTCAAAATCCACATGTGGCTAGAGACCAGAGTATTGGGCAATGCAGATCGAGAGCATGTCTAACATCCTACAAAGTTATTTCAGACAACTCTATACAGTATTTACTTCACAATCAGATTAACCTAAAAGAAGTGAAAGACTCAGTTCAGGACACAGAAAACTTGATTTAATGATCGGTGATCCAAGACAAAAAAAATCCTGCATGAAAATTCCACTGTGGATACAAAGCATATTTCAGCACTCCATAAAGCCTCTATGTCATGTAGAACTTACCTTCTCAGAAGGATGGACCAATTAGTATGAGGGACACAGCATATAGGGAGGTAGGAAAGGAGGGATATTAACTTATTTGGAGATGCCATATCTACAAGTGGAAAGTGGAATAACAGTTTAGCAATGTTCCAGGACAAGAATATGAGAACTAGGGAAAGAAACAATAAAAAGCCATTTATGGATTTGACAAAAGTTTTACCTTGCAAGTATCAGCTCATCTGTAGGCACAGCTAATGCCTTAGATTGCTGTAAACTTCTGATGGTTTGTCTGTAAAAGAAAATCTAAACTAAATGACTGGAGGAGGAAAGAATTAATAGGGCAAAGGGGGATATTTGAAGGAGTTATGAATATTCAGTTGCTTCAGTTGCCTCATCGTGCTGGGAAGGTTAAAATTCTGGGAAGAAGAATTCTAAAGTAAGAAATGTTTCTTGCATTGTGTCTCTAATGGCCAGGGATTACAAGCACTCCTTAACTCCCATTAAACTAGGACATCGTAACCTCCCTTTTTCTTCTTTTAATTATAATATTTACACATTTATATAGAGTATCCTTTAGCCCTCCCCCACAAATAAAAATCTGGTTTATTGTTTATTTCTAATCATGAAGCTATCTGGTAATATCCAAGGGAACCTAGAACGTGGAAGCACCCTCTTGACCATATTATCTGTTGTGACTGAGATTTTAACAGGTAACTAACAGAGTCCAATTGGTTGAATTAAATCATTAATAACCACAAATTAACACTTACCTATTCCTAACAATCCCTGGCATGGCTTACTGATTGATGAGAGAATGTGGGTGATTGTGTGTGTGTGTTGCTAATACTTAAAGAATTTTTAAAAGTGTGGCAAATTTTAGAGCTGAAAGAATGCTAAGAACTAAGATATTTGTTTTAATATATAAAAAACTAAAGCCTAAAAAACTTAAATGATACCTAAGTTTAATGACAGTTGTGTGCTTCTATGTCCTAGCCCAATGTTTCTGTTTTAGTTCACTCTGATGTTAGTTGTGGTATTACTTTTGTTAGTCAACATATTAGAAACAGCTCAACTATCAGTTCTAATCTTGGCTAGTCAAATAATATATGACTCCATTTAGAGTAATTAACATATTTAGCCACAAAATCTATATATCTCAATGAATACTTCTAAGCACTTTTATGAACATATACCTATCTTCTTTATTTCTGACTTTGCCCCTTACCTAGAGACTCAATATTTGAAGATGGGTAATCAGATGCAAATTATTAGCCAACACAGACAGAAATGCTTCTAAAACCCTTCTGCTGGGCAGTCTATTATATCGATGGCCTCTAAAGCACCATGTCTCATAGTATTCACACTCTGGTATAGTTCTTTCCCACACTAGCCTTGGCCATGTGACTTGCTTTGGCCAATGGGACAGTGGCAAGTGTGATGCAAGCAGAAGCTTGACAAATAAAGACTTGTACACTGGGACTTGTCTTCTAGGAATGGTTCTTGGAAGCCAGCTGCCATGCTGTAAAGAAGGTTGAACTAAAGGGGAACTTTATGGAGGAAAGACCCTGGAAGATGAGGATATCTTGGATATTCCATGCCCAGCAAAGACCTAACTAAATATGCACATGAATAACCTCAGCTATAGCACAAAAAGTAGAAAACCACCCAGCTGAGCACAGTCAACCTAAAGCTGCCCCTTAATTTTCACTGTGTCATATCATATGGTAATAATGTAAACACAATAGACTCCTAAAAGTATAAAACTGTATATCTTACTTAAGCAGCAATTATGGAGACAATCCAGTATACCAGTTCTATTTTTTAATATTTTGTATGACTGTGCTCCATAGGAACAACTCTAGTATTTCTTATTGGAGGAAAAACAAAGGTGGCTTTGCTCTTTGAATTATTGCTTTAAGAACTTCTTTTAATTTTATGGATTTTTTTTTAATTATGGGAACTCAAGAGTATTTAGGAGGAGCTTTTAATGCAAGAAGTTTTTAAAAATTGATATTAGTCTGTATCTTCTAGTGAAGATAGTGATATATAATAACCTTTGGGAGTAAAGTTCTCAACATTATGTACTTTTGCCTCAGAATACATCTTATTTGATCTGGCTAATGATCATCTTCATTAATATTAGTAATTGATATGGTTCTTCATTAGTCATGTGTATGGTTCATGTATAATTCTGCTCATCATTTTATACTCTTATGTGACTTTGTTGTTAGTATTAGCTGTTCTTTGCTTATATGTAATCCTAAACTAAAAACAGAGAAAAGGTATTTCTTTATAATTTTTCCCTTATAAATATCTTTGCCAAAATTTTCCTTGAGTTATATTGTACAGTTTTTCTGAATTTAATGCAAGTTCTAAAGTCACTTAGGAAGTGAAGTGGATGTGTTAACAGGCATGCCTCCAAAAAGGTGGTGTCAAGCAAATTGGGAAAATGCTTTGTACTCTTGTAGATTTATGATGATTTTAATATATTAGAGATGATGAGAAGATAATTACATTAATTTTGTTCTTCAGATGTACATGTTTACAGAAATGTTTTCTTGCCAAACAGGTTATAATTGTTCAAGAAACAAGTTGCTTACAGATACCTTAAAATTATGAAAGCCAAAACGGTCTCTATTTTACTCTTTCCAGAGCTGTCTTTACTAGTGGTGGTTTTGGGGTAAATATTCCTGAATACCTGCTGGAAAAGCTTCCACCTTCTATGACATTCCTCTGATTCCTCTCTGTCATTTCTCTGTTCTCCTTTCATCTTTCTTTCTTTATTCCTTTCTTCCCTTCCTTCTTTCCTTCCTTCCTTCCTTCCTTCCTTCTTTTCTTTCCTTCTCTCTCTCTCTCTCTCTCTCTGTGGGTAGCCTCAGCACTGTTGCTCTCCTTCTCCAAGTTTATCATTGGTTGACCTCAGGAATTTCAAAGCTAGCTGATCATCAGAATTACTAGATCTTTTGAAGAACAAAACAAACAAATATCAGTTCTGGGGCAATTCCTTCCCTAGGATTCTGACTCAGCAAGGGTAGAGTGGGAATAGTAAAATGGCTTAACAAAGTTCCAGATAAGTCTAAATGTAAACCAGGGTGGTGAACAACTGGTCTGCCTCCAAACTTTACTGGCCATAAGAAGAAATGTGTTTTGGACTTCAAGGTTTTTCACAAAGAAAGAAAAGCAGAGATACGATAACTAAATGCAGTGCTTGATGCTGAACTGTATCCTGGATGGAAACAGAATGGAATGGGATATAAAGGATCTTAATGGGACCATTGATGAATTTTGTGTATGGACTGTTAATTAGATAACAGTATTTTATGAATATTAAGTTTTTCAGATTTCTTTATTTGGGTTTTAACTACTTAAGAGGACATTGAGATTTCATTTTTTGCTCTTTTTTTTCCAGAAACACATGGTGAAATATTTAAGGGTAAAGGGGCATAATATCTCCAATGTATTCTCGAATATTTAAGGGAAAATATGTATGTATGTATACATATGTAGAGGGAGACAGAGATTGGTCAGTAAATAAGGCAGCATATAAATAATTGTTGAATTTGGATAAGTGGTATATAAGAGCTTCTTGTACTGTTTTAGCAATTTTTCTGTAAGTTTGAAATTATATCAAAATTTATTGTTTTATAAAAAGCTTTACTATGGGTCCTCAAATTTCTTTCCAAAAACATATAATAGTGAACTATCTGATTCAAAGAAATCAAATAAATAGATGTCAAAAAAGCAGTTTGGAATCTACTGTCATATCAACTGAATATTAGAAAAGTGATTTTTTAGATGTTAATACCATTATGTACGATAATTGTACACTTGAGAGTTGAACAGTAAGGTTAAATTGATTGAAGTATTAAGTGACATAAAGATTGTTTCCTTTTTTCAACTCAACTGATGGAACAAAACCAAGAAAAAGTAATATAAATTACTATTTTTTGAAAATCTATGAAGCAGTCATACGTTAGACAAGAAATGGAGCACATATCTGATTTGAAGTCAGAAAATATAAGTTCAAATTTATTTCTTACTTAGTGTGATGTCTTGAGAAATTTGGCTAACCATCCTAAATTTCCTAATCTGTAAAACAAATTTAGTCCTGATAAAGGCCTCATTAAAGAGGGAAATAAATGATAAAAAAGTTGCAATATATTGCCATATATTGCAAACAGAAACTGTCAAGCATAATTCTCAGCCATGTAAACACAGTTGTCTCGTGGTATCCATGTACAATTGATTCCAAAACCTCCCGCAAGTATCAGAATCAGCAAATGCTCCAGTCACTGATATAAAATGGTGTAGTATTTGTGTATAACCATGCACATTCTCCTGTATACCTTAAGTAATCTCTAGATTACTTGTAATACCAAACACAATGTAAATAGTTGTTACACTATATTGTTTGGGGAATAATAACAAGAGTATGTCTGTACATGTTAAGTTTTTTTACAAATATTTTTTATCTGTAGTTGGCTGAATCCATAGATATGGAACCTACAGATATGGAGGGGCAACTGTATGATACTTTGGACATCTCACAAGTTCTAGATAGTTTCCTAGGTCGATGGACCTAACAAGAGGCTCCATCTGAACAGCAAGGTGAAGAAGGAAACATGAGAAATATATTTCCTGGTGATGGGGAAGCGGTGGGAGTTGAAAAGAATCGAATGAAATCTCTGGCTTACAGAATTACTCTATTGATTGATGAAATACCTAATGTCGCCCCTAAAACTCTGATCCAAATATAGAGAGCAAAAACTACTCCTTTCGTGCCATGACCCTCCCATCTTTGGGTTTTAAAATCTGATTCTTTGAGATTAATTTGGAGCAATCTTTCAAGTCATTTGTTTTGTAAAAGTACATAAATGTTCATTTTTCTGAACTTTTATATATATGAACCATCCTTAAACGGTTTTTACAGAAGAAAATACATTGTGTAGATATGAAATTGTTGGTTGACAATATCATTCCTTCAAAATTCTTAGATTTCTTTTTTGAAATATTTACAGTTACAATGTCTGAAGCTAATTGGATACAGTTTTCTTTTGTGAAAAATCCCTTCTTTTCCTTTTTCCTCCTTATTTGGATACTTGAGTTTCTAAATTATTATTTGTTTCTCTTGTAATTTGGAAGTTTTCAATATGAATTTTGTGGGTCTCCTTTATCATTTTATCTTAAAGTTAGCAAAGTCAGTCACATTTGAACATGCAAGTCGAGCAGTCAATTTTTCTCTTATATTTTTATTTACTGCTTCTGTTTAATATGTTTTAATTCTTTATTCAGGACCACTAGTTAATTACATACTGAAGCTCCAAAATAGGTCCTATAAACTATCATGTTCTCTTTCATACTTTTCATCTCTTTGTTCTCATCCTGCAACATTTTATGACAGCTTCTCAGCCCATCCTCCATGTCACTCAATTCCTACTTCAGTATTATCATTACTAGAGTTCAGTATTCTCAGTACCTTTTTAAAATGTGGGGTTTAATTTTTCTGTTATACTTTAAGTTTTATTGAGCTCTTTTAGCTTTTCTGTCTCTCTTTTGTACCTCACCCTTTTCCTCATTTGATGATCCTGTTTCGTGGAGGTTCATGAAGCATTTCTTTTTGCATTTTATTGAGCATAGCAAACAGGTTCCAGAAATGTTCTCTTGAGTCTTACAAGAAATCAATTTTAAAAACACATTCTTCCTTTGGGCTTTCAGGTTGGTAATTGTTTTTCCCTTATTCCACAGTAATTCTTGGTGCTTAATGTTTTGTTTCTTTTTACCTCTCTTTAAGAAATGATTGAATGGAGTACTTTCTAAACTCAGTGACTCTCAGAATATAGGATAGTTGGATTTTCCTTAGACATACCTTCTGACTAAAAAAATAACATGGCAACAATGACAACAAAATCTCCTCCTCAGATTCACATCTAGAAAGGAAATTAATTGCCCAGATTCCAATATGATTTTTAGTTTCTAACAGGACATTCACTCTACTGAAATGGCGATTTCTCTTTTACCTCCTGCCTGGTTCTTTGAAACTCTGAGAAGATATAATACACAACAGTCTAAAAGTCCCAGTATTCAATGTATTTAGGATGTTTCTCTCACCATCTTCAGATCTTTGCTTATGGAGGGAGAAGCAGCCAGTATGCAATGAGCAAGCAGTAGTCCACCTCTATAGCGCCAGCTTACTTGTTTCTGAAACATGCTGTTTCTAAAGGGGAGTGAGATGGCAATTGGGGAAATGAATGCAGGTCTGAGAATTGACCTAAAATTGCCTCAAAAATCAACATTTGGGCATTCTTTTTCTTTGGTTACAATATACTCTGGGTATAGACCAGTAGGCGTAATACGATAGCATCTTCCCATCCACATTAGGTGTTGACTTTGTCATGAGATAAAACCCAAGAGTGCCGAGAAAGTTGGCCTAACTTTAATTAGCAGGAGTTCCACTCAGATTCTAACTTTAGTGTATTCCAGACTTGATGCCATTATTTTGTCTCTTTAGCATTTTCTTAACAATTTTAGGACATAATTAGGAAAAGCTACATCCTTTTAAATGTCACATAAGATGCTCCTTCACCATGAATAGATTCTTAAAGGTGTTTTTTGATATCTGATAGTAATAACTAATAAGTATCATCTGCCTAAACAGTCTTACCACTATAAACCTTGTAAAAATTCTAAATTTCTATTACAGGAAGCTGTTGTAATTCTAGTTTGTGTTGAAAATTCCATTGACCTCCATTTGGTATTTCCTTTACTTGTCTCAGAAAGCTAGTGATTTTAAGTAATGATAATTTTATTTAGATTAACTGTCCAATGAATCTATTTTTTCTTATTTTTCTATTTTGCTATTCATGCAGTAAACATTTAAGTACTTACTGTGTGCTAGACACTGTTCCCTCCAGCTACTAAAATAAATGTTCTTCGTCTAAGAACTTGTGGTCTACTCAAGATGACAGATGACAAAATCGACTTTTACAGTATGCTGTCATACATCTTCTTTAATATTACATAATGCAAAAATATCTACTTTTTGTTTTTGAGACAAGGTCTCACTTTGTCACCAGGCTGGAATGCAGTGGCATGACCTCAGCTCACTGGAACCTCCCCTTCCCAGGTTCAAGCGATTCTCTGCCCACCTCGGCCTCCCAAAGTGCTGGGATTATAGGTGTGAGCCACTGCGCCCAGCCCTAAAATATCTAAATATTATCAACTAACATCTGACTTTACTGTGCTTAGATTTTTATTTTTATCAATAACGTAGATTTAAAATTTTTATTCTAAACATTTTCTTTAGCACTGTGGCTTTTTTGTTTAATTCAAATCAATTTGATCAGCATTTAATAAATGTCTACTGTGAGCAAGACACTCTACTTGGCACTGTGTGATATGCAAAGCTAAATATGACAAAATATGAAACCTCAAGGCTTTTAGACTAACAGGGAATACAGACTATCTGTAATTCACTTTCAATAAACCACAGAACGTGTTAAAGAAGCACAGAAACAGAGAAGATCACAAGAATGACTGTACAATGAAGAGTAAAAAATTGAGCTGGGCTATATTGAATATGATAATAATCAGTACTATTTATTAAGATGTTTATATAAGCTAATCACTACAGTAGATGCTTTCTGTACATAGTCTCTAATCTTGGAAAATGAAGATATTTTTAAATTTGCATTATCTACATCAGTTCAGAGTCCCTAACTGAAATGGAATAGCATGCATTTGAAACATTGCTTTAAAATCTTTCCACCCATTTATTGAGGAGGAATGAGGGTAGGAATGGGATTCAGTGGAAGGCTTGATGCAAACACAGTAAAAATTAAGTACTTAGAGAAAGACTGGGCAACCATTATCTGCATTAAGCTTAGCTTCTTTGGCAGACTACATTGCCTATCAGACCTGGCTTACAGCCACATAAAGATGTAAACTTTCCAACAGTATCCAGACTCAAGAAGAAATAGAGGATTGTAAAGTAAGTGCCATCTTCTTTTAGATTGTATACATCTAACTTCTAAAAGAATTCAACCAAGATAAACATATTAAATTTGTCTCTGATATATGAAGTGGTGGCAAATGTTTTTCACATAAAAACAAATATTACAACTTAAAAAAAAAAGCCCTTTAAATCAAATTGAATAGGTACTAGCAATAGCCAGAATTGTGGTTGGCCCAGATTCTTTAAAAACGCTATCATTCTAAAGCTTCAGATAAGTTTTCTCTTAGCAGTGGCTAAT
>NW_026988428.1:80032500-80075000 GCF_030222135.1 Aotus nancymaae | reverse complement strand
GTGTTTTCAGAGTGGCTCTAGCAGAGAGGTGGGGTAGAACAGCGGGGAGCTGTGCGGATGGGTGAAGTGCATGTATGCCTGCTTAGACGGGCCAGAAAAGCCAAACTTAAGAAATCTGCCTATGTACAGAACAAGTCAACTAAGGGGTTCTCATTAACCTACCGTCTGTGAATATCGTTATTTTTCAGGTTAGTTCTGAGTTTTGTTGCCTTTTAAAGGGAAAGGAAAGCAAACCACATGCTATTTTATTACGAGCCTTCAAAAGGGAGGGGGTAAAAACTAGTGATCAATGTTGTGCCTTTATTCTTTATGAAGAAAAACATAATTTAGCTTAAATACTCATGGGGGGAGTGCTTTGATTTTTTTCTTTTAAACTAGGACTAGATTAAAACTGATGATCCAGAGAAGATAAAAAAGCTTTTTTGTAGTTCAACAATTGAATCTTTCTTGGTTCTTAAAACATTTCAGTGAGTGTCATTCAAATGTGGACCATTTTTAAGCTTGACCTCTGAGGAAGCTTTGTAAAATCTGGTGAGGGTACTTTAAGAGCAGCCCAAAGAGAGGATGACTTTGAAGTTTGAAAACTTAGAAATATAATAAGATATTTTAAAGCTACCAGTGGCCTCTATAGATGTAAGTAAAGTTAAGAGGAGAGGAGGTTAGAGAGAAGGGGACTTATTTGAAGAAAAAAAAATCTGTCAAGGCCTTAAAACAAGCCTATGAAGACAAAGCGGTAATGGTGGAGAAACTATGGTCCTTTGACCAAGTTAGTCCTGAAAACATGTTTTTCAGTGTTCTGGGGTGTTTTTCATTGGAGTATGTGAGTTTTAAATAGTAAGGAATTCAAGTAATTGCAGGAAGTGTGTTTTGGGGTGGTGGTGGGTGGAGGGGTCAGCATTAGTGAATGGAGAACAAGTTCACAGTTTGGGTCCTGGGCCATTAGAGGAAGGGAGGACGGAGAGTGTGTGTGTGATCTCCTGAGCCAGGCTTGTGTGGCTGACTTGCGGAGCAGCGACTTCAGAGAGTTCATGAATGGGAGTCACAGAGAGACCGGCAACTGCGGCCACCTCCAGACGTTTCCTAAGGGGAGGGTTGTGTGCTTTTCCAGGGTATTCTGGTAGCAGTTTGATTCTCTTGCTTTTATTTTAATTTCCATAATTGGTAGCTTCAGAAATGGCTTTGGAAGGCAATTTGCTTTAAACGTAGCCACCTATTCCAAAATGCCCTAGTTATTTTAGGAACCCTACCCTTTTCCTCCGGAGCTCTCTCGCAGGAGTTCTTGTGGACGGGTCCAGGAGGTAGGGTCCTTCCTCAGTCGACTCCTGCAGAGGTCATATTTTGTGTGCGGGGTTGTCCCCAGCGTTTGTGAGTAGCATATGCATGTGGTTGTGCTGACTGCACTCGCAGGCTTGTAAATTTTCACCCTGGGAAATTAGCAACAAAGCCCGATCTGTCTCGTGGCTGCTTTGCACTTTCCGAGGGCGGCTGTACTTGACTGAGCTGCAGAACGAACAGGCACACGAGAGCGAGCGAGGGAGCCAGCGGGAGAGGGAGGGAGAGAAGGAAAGAAGAGGGGAGGGGTGGGGGCGAGAGGTAAATAGTCTTAAATCGGAAGGGAGCTGCTTCTCTGTGGTCTTGACAAGCGCTGCCTGGGCTCCGCCGGCTCAGTAATAACTGAGTGACCTTTTCTTTGGCTGTATTATGTCTGGCTGGGAAGGGATTGCATTTTGCCGCTGAGAGCCGGAGCTTCCTTCAGCTCGGCTCCTCGCACGCTGCTGGGGTAAGTTGTCTTGAACCAGGACGGAGAGACACAGCCTCGGACTGCAGTTGCCTAAAAGGAGGACACCTGTGGCTCAGATGCGGTCAACACCATTGCTTGGCGGATCCTTGAGGACCTCATTATTTTAAACTTAAAAAAAATAGACATTCCCTCCCCCGTCTTTTTTTTTTTTTTTTTTCAAACAATGCTTCTTTTTGACCTTTCCCAAGGAGAAGCGCTACAAAGCAGCCACTGTGCTTACTGAACGGCCTCCCCCTGTATCGCTTAATTGAGAAGGTAAGTGCAGCAACTGTGTACACACGCGTCGGCTTATTTGTGGTGTGTGTGTCTGCGGGTGCGCGCGTGCGTGTGCGGATGTGGGTATTTTTTTCTTCCCTAGCCTCTGCTAATGAGGCATAAACTGGAGCTGCAACCCAGCTCCGCACTGCAACTTTCACTCGGGCTGCAGCTCTACTGAGACGGTTTCGTTTAAATCATGTGAGGCTTCATTATTTTTATGATGAGACATGAAATAGATGCAGGCGGAAGATGTTGATGGAAGGAGGGAGAGCGGCTGCGGCGCGGAACGTCTCAAGTACGACTCGAGTGGATAATAGTCAAAGTTCACCAGGAACTGCAGTATTTCCACACCCCGGACTCCGGGGGAGAGAGGGGCAGGGAGAGTTTGGAATTAGGAAGTGTTTGCTCTCAGCCCGTAGGAAACGAATTCGGTCCTGGGTGGGTTTCCGGACCCCTCCCCCTTACTTGCTGGAATTCATACCCACCCCCTCCCCCCCACTTCTTAAAGAGTTGAAATTACAATCTTTTGGTCCTGATTGACACTCCTGCCTCTCCCCACGCAGCCATAATAACAAAATGTTGTTCTTTTGCGATGGAAAAGTGACTGTGTTTTGGGGTGGGGGTGGGGGGGCAGAAGTGGCCAGAAGAGGGGAAGGTCCCTGGACTGAGGTGCCTATGTCCTAGTAGGATGAGATTCAAACTGATGCAGCACATTTTTTACGGGGGCTACCCAGATTGCTGTTATGAAATACTAGTCAGATTTATGATCTTTTTCATATTGAACATGATATGCTATGCTAACGCTGCATGTGACAGTTTAATCAAATCCATTTGTTACCAGGAAGCTAAAAGGGGCCGCTGGGATTTTAGGATTACGGGCAGAGTTAGGGAAGCATGTGGCTTTGTCATTCGCCATCATTTTGCACACTGCGAGGGGCTCCGGGTGTGCGCCCTGTCTTGTCTGGCCGTCCTCATCCCTTCCCCCACCCCCTGCCGCCACTCTGACCCGCTCCCAAAGTGGCTTCACAATAGTCGGTCCTCGGCGGTGTAGGCTGCGCACCAGGTCCACACTTAAGCGAAATCAAGGAGACCCCCTTCTACTTCTACCTTTGGGCTTGGTGCTCAATGCGAAGCTGCTGCAACTCAGGCACGCCTAAGTCAACTCATGCAGAAAAAGGAGAAAAGTTTTGGTAAGGTTATAATCTATCATAGATGCACTTTGCCGGCGCTCTGCACTCTTGGCGGCTCAAAAGCCTTTCTGCTCTTCCGCTGCTTTTGTGTCTTTCTGAAAGATCCGAAATATTATTGTTGTAACTGCTTTGAAAGACTGCTGCTTAAACCAATTAATCTTGCTAGATGCAACAAATACTGCTACATTCTTTGCGAACCATCCCTGTGTGGCTGCAAAGACACAACCACAAAAGGCTGGAGCATAAACTCCGCAAGGGATTCTTTGTTAGAGTGTATGTATGTTTCTTATTTTTTTTTTTTTTTTTTATTTTGCATGTGAGCTGCATCAAAATTGAACTCAGTCTTGCAAATCTCTTGTTGGCCTTTGCCAAGCACTAGCACTTTGCTGCCATGGTAACTGTAATTAAACTGATAAGAGTGGAAAAATGTCAGTATCTCTGAGCCTTGCAGCTGCATTGGAGAAAAAGGGAATCAAATTGGTTCCCAGCTCCATTGCTCAAAAAGGGGGGGGGGTGAAGGGTAGGGAGGGAGACTGGGAGTTGAAGGGGCAGAACTGAGTTAAGCAGCTCCAGTGCCTGAGATCTGGGGACATCTATTTGCATTGTTGTCCCTTAGGGGGCTGCAGCCTGTAAGGATGCTCTGGGCCAGTGAACAGAGAGAAACAAGCTTTTAGGCCCAATCCAGTTTTCCAACCTGGGCTGGGGGCTGGGAAGAGGATGAAGATGGGCAGGAGGAGAGAAAATCTTTTGTCTGGTACCTCTTGGCAATTGAATAGCCATGTTGGCCAAATTCTTTTAATCTGTGTCAATGCTCCCAGCTGCAGAACCTGCATTCCCATTTTAGCATCTTTCTGAAGCACCTCATCTCTTCCAACCCCGTTTATGTATTCTCTCTTCCTGTTCCCTCTCCCAAATTGTTCTCTGTGGATTTTCCGACAGGGACAAAATGTTTTCTATTCGCTCTGTGTAGTTAGCCCAAAAATATAAAAAACTGTGTCTAAGTGCTACAAATCTTTGATTATGATTATTATTATTTTTTAAACCCCTGTGTGTTGTGGAGTTGTGGTTACTTTGTTGTGTTAACTACTGAAGCTGAGACTGTGCGGATGAATGGCACAGAACAAGGGAACATAATGGAGGCAATCAACCGTTAGGCCGCCTCACAATGCAATCCAGGCAATTAAAAGCTCACCAGAGTTTAAATGAAATGGTTCTACTTATTTCTGCACACCACACTGCACAGGCTATTATTTATGTCTTTTTTTTAAATTATGATTTCCCTTAAACTGTCAAATAACTCAGAATGGCAGGGTCTCAGAGGCAATAAGAATTTCCCTCAGAACAATTTACATGCCAATCTAAAACTAGTTATGAGTTCTGATGTGCTATGAACAACTTGTGAAATGTTTCTTAGCTACGAACACATAACTCTACCCAGACATGTTCTGGAGGAAGAGGGGAGGCCTCTGACTGCTTTATGCCTTTTAAGTACACAGTAACATGGTGACTACAAAATAGTTCTTTTGCTACAATTGTTAACTTGCATGGAATTCATGAGATTCCATTTTCAAGAGAAATGCCATGATGTTCTCTAAAAGAAGGTACCAGGATGGATTGTAAAATATCAAACTCCTTTTATGCCCAAGGCCAAACAGAATGTAAGAGTTTCAAATATTAATTGGCCTCTGAGTGCTAAATTAAAATGTCAACACAATAAAAACACTTTGTGAAGACAAGTAGGTAGTGTTACTTGTGCCAAATGTGGGTATCCCCTGTCTTGGTTGCAAAGCATTTTGAATAAAATAGCTGACCTTCTATGCTTGATGATAGAAATACAGCTATGGGAAACATAGCTTAGCTGCTACTAAGAAGGTTTTTCTGGGATTTTCTTTTTTAGTTTTTCATCTTTGAGTCTTGTGATAAATAAAAATAATAGCCTTATAAATTTAATAGAATGGCCATTAATTAGGATGGCTTAATTAGAATGGCTTCTCTTAATATTTATTATCTGGATGTTTTCAGTAACAGCATCCAGAATTTCACTGAGTAAATCAAAACTTCTCCCTCCCCAACCCCAGGTATATGGTTAACAGGCACTTGGGTCTGTTGATCACTGTAATTAATGGGATTCATTCCTTGTGGAACCTTGCTAGAAGAGGATAGCTAGTTCTGATCAAAGAAACTTCATTTGTTAGAAGTTCTAGAGAGTGAGATTTAGCAGAGCTATCAAGGGTTATGATTAATCTACACTAGGCCCTTAGCTCCTTCAAAGGAAAGGAACAGAAAGCAGACTATGGGGATACCACCTGCTCTTCTTACAAATCCAGCTGTTAGTCTGCAGCTCCGGTGACTACAGCTATGCTTATGATGCAGAAATAAAGAATAGCTACCCTACACAACTCTACCAGACAAGTTATTTTCTAATGAAAGTTCGACATCCTAACAATATTTTGTGCAACTCATGTATTATTTGTAGTTAGAAAAGTTATTCTGCTCTGTGGATGCCTCGATGTCTCTTATCAGTGCGATTTTTTTTTAAAAAAAGGTTGTGATGGGGGTGGAAAGCCTTCATCATAAGGTATCAGAGGAAACTGGAGGAGGTTTAGCTGTTTGGGAAAAGGAAAATGCACAAAACTGCAGATTATAGATTGGCATTTCTTTTCCTATAACGCATGCACGTTTGGTGTTCTGTATCCATCTACATGCAAGTTTAAAACTTTATGCCTAGAAGAGCAAACATAATGCAGAAGAGGGGTCTCTGGGCTGTAACAAGACCATTTGACCAGAGTCTATAGCTTAACTGTCTTTCAGCTTTGAGCAAGTCTCTGAACCTCTCTTGGGCCTCTGTAACATAATTTGTAAAATGAGGGAATTTGGAATTGATGACGTCTGCAGTACTTTATAGTGCTTAAAATGAGGGATTTGATAAATATGAGGCGTTGGATAGTTGGTCCAGCTTCTTGCTAAAGCTGGGTGTTTAATACCTAGGAAATAAGAAGACATTCAAAGGTGAATATTCATTCATTCAAAAGGTTTCAATCAAACTGGAAAACCCATAGAACCCAGCTGGATTCCTGATTTATGATGGATATGCATCTTTAAAATACATAAATGTTCCTATGTTTAGCATGATACATATATAATATGTGTATATTTACTTATATATGTTTGTATAATTGTATATATATTTAGATCTTGCATTCTATTGTTTTTTCTTTCCTCTATAAAACAAATGTGTGTGTTTATGGTAATAAATTGTATAATCATATACTTTAGGTTTACATAAAAGCATATAGTATATAGCTAAGTAATCTGCCATTGATATAGGTGCTGACTGATGCTTGTGAGTATAAATATTCTATTTGAACACAATGAATACTTTGAAATATCAAGGACCTAGAAGGAAGTATTTGGATGCAAGCAAGCAATATTGGATTGGTGAGCTTTTCGGGTAGCTGTTCTGTGTACTGAACTATAAACACCTCTACTACTGAATAAGGGTAGTGTAATTCCATACCAGGTGCACTCCCCTTCCACCATCAAGCACATATTAAGTGAAATTTTTAAACAGTTAAGCAAAACTCATTTTTTACTTCTGTGGACTGTGCATAGATTAATTTGTTAAATAGCTTTCTTTTCAGATGGTTATTTACTCACATTTTCTTTCTAAAGGAACTGTTCTATGGGGAGAATGAGAATACTATAAAATTATTTAATGTTACTGAACTTCATATTTATAACGTCAGTTTACCATGGTCAACATGAATATTATGATTACCACTTGGCATTTGTAACTTTTGAATGATTTAATAAGCACTTGATAAAGTTTGAGATGTTTTGTTTCCAAAATTTAGTTTGATTTCAGGATAGCCCTAACCGAGGAGAGTCAACACTCCTAGAAAAAGGAAATACTAAATATTCAACTTGTTTGAAGTCTTTTGACACCTTTTTATTCTGTCTGGGAGTCTCAGCTCTCTGTTCTGCTTTTGTCTTTCTTTAGGTATACAAATGCTCTCAGTCCAGCCAGACACCAAGCCGAAAGGTTGTGCTGGCTGCAACCGAAAGATCAAGGACCGGTATCTTCTAAAGGCACTGGACAAATACTGGCATGAAGACTGCCTGAAGTGTGCCTGCTGTGACTGTCGCTTGGGAGAGGTGGGCTCCACCCTGTACACTAAAGCTAATCTTATCCTTTGTCGCAGAGACTATCTGAGGTAGGAATTATCCTTGCACACCAGTGATGACTGGATGCCTTTTAAAGTACTTTTGTAAGTGTATTTTTCTGTTGGTTTGTTTCATTTCCTTACTGCCAGCTTATATTCCTGAAAGAGGTTGACCTGTCAGCCTTCAAAACGTTGCCTTGTGTGTGTTACTCAAATTAATGCTTAAGGAATAGCCAACAAACCACAATATTTAAAGTATTTCTATTTGGCTTGCCTGCATACTCATATTTAGGAATTGGTTATGGCATTGCCTATATCGAAACTGCCAGTTAGTGTCAAGGATTTATTTAGTAGAAGCCAGCATTCAAGTTGATTGATTTATTTATTTTTCCTTTTTTTTTTTTTTTTTTTTTTTAGAGCTTAAGGGGGAATGGAGACTGAGCATAACACAAAGAAATGAATCAGACATTTGGCAAAATATCTTAACTCTTTATTTTCAAAAAGTTTAACTTGAAAAACATGGATTATGTAAAATAGTGTAATTGTTGCCTTTTAGTTGGACCTGAATTTATTCTTCTAAAGTTATTCAGCTGTCCTTTCTGTTTCAGGTTTGTCAGAGGAAGTTAGGTGCAAATCCTTGAGTAATATTTATTAGTGCATTTATTGTAGAGTTATGAAAACTTTCCTCTAGTGTAGAGACATCTGCCCCTTCCCCACCCCGTCCCATGACATTCTAAATGGTAATCTCAAAAATACAACTAAGCATTGAATCCCCTCAGACTTTATGGATAATAGCAAAGTAAAGACTTCCATCATTACAGGAAAATGACAGCCACTCTCCAACCTGTAAACATCTGAACGTTTTCAGGACAAGGCAGGTGTTCTTGGTTATGAAGCCGTGAGGCTAAAATTGTTTTCCAGCATTAAGTACTCAACACAGAAATCTTACTGAAGAAAAATTATTTTGCTTTTCAGGCAACTTTGTGACTTACTTCAGCTGTGAATTACTTATATTAATAAAGTAGGATCTATCAAATTAGAGATGATATATGGCATCATTGGGGTTTTCATATTTAATACAATTAATCATTTTTCTAGTCTGACATTAAGCGATTTATTTGGCATTTTTTCCTTTCTGACAAAATTTATCTATCAACAGTAACTCCTTAAGTACCTTGATCATTTGATGAGGTGTTTTCTAGGGAATTTGGTTTTCTTAGTGTATAATTCAGCTATTTTTAGTCAGATCCAATCTTTAGATATAAAATATATATCGTTTGATTAATGGTAGTTACAAGAGGGTGAAAGCAGTACTGTTTATCAGATTCTACTCTTTCTCGCTCTTAGGACGGCCTCATCTGACAGCCTCCTGACTAATTATGGCCACTTGTTACTACTTCTCTGTGTTCCGAGTGCATAAAACGCACACAAGGTGCCAACAATGAGAAGTCACTCTCTCCAACCAGGATTTCTCTCATTGTGTTGGCACAACTAATCAGAATTAATGTATTATGTGCATTATTTTAGAGCTCTCCAGCCTTTGAACTTTTCTCTTTGAAATAAAAATTTCTCTTCTGCTCATTGTGAATTACAGCCTCATTTCCACATAAAGCATTTGTATTTGCCTTTAGTGATTTCATACTGCTTTTTAGTTTTGCTTTATCTGTATTAACCAACAGTCACAGCTTTTTGACTCCTTTTGACTTTTCCATTGGTTTGTAATTTCAGTATCTCAAGTGGATTTATGTTACCCTTTCGAATAAGGAGTTTATATAGCCCGGGCAATGTTAAGGTGTTTTAATAAACCAAAGGACAAACATTAAGTAAACTTGAAAGAATGTCAGTTGAAGTATCTGGGGATTTTTGAAAACCAAAAATAAAAATTTGCCAAGGAAATACCTATATTGTGAGTATAACACGCTTTGTAGGTGTCAGCATAGTAGCAAGCAGAGACAGTAATGTTTGTTACTGTTTGTTGTGTTTTATTTTTCCTTATGGTAGTAAAAGTGTGTGATTTTAAACTGGTATTTGATAGTCTCAAGTGGTTTGCTAAACAGCATTTATCCAAATAGTTTTCATATCAGAAGTTTTTATATCTCTATAAGAGTGTATGTGGCTTTTTGTAGAATAAATTTTACATTACTTCCTGATAGGCTCAAACTTTTAATGCTAGTTAACTTATTAAAAGTATATAATATTCTTTCAAATATAAACCCTGGTCCTGATTGGCAATATATTCATTTCTCAGAGTACAATTTCCTCTTAAATTGGTCATTACCACATTAATGGCGGTTGTTATGTTAACAGCCTAAGGGTTGTTAACATTTCAAACTAAGTTGTTAACAGGAATCTTATCCCTTATTTAAACTTAAGGTTTGTTGTATATAATGTGACTTACTTGGCAACTTCATCAACACTTACAATTGCAGAAGTGAAATGGAGAATTGCTATGTGTAAAATACTGTGTTACACGTTATAGATTATGACACAGATGTGGTGTTTAGTTTTATGTGGAAAGCATGTGTCTCAGTGAAATTGTGTAGATGTTCAGCAGCCTATGTCTTTGATTGGCAAATTAAAATTGTCTGATTCTGTATGTTAAATCAACAAATATAGTCAAGCAGATTTTATTTACAAATTAATTTCTTTATGTATAGTCATTCAAAAATGTGTATTAAATGCTTACTGTGTGAAAGGTATAATTTCAGGCAATGGATGAAATTAAGGGAAAAAAGGAGGCACACCTAAAATTGTTACTATCTACTTGTTTATTTAAATTACATAGAATCTGCAATGTAATCAGTGAACAAGTAGTATTCTGTGGCTATTTTCCTGAGCTTTAAAAGTAATTTTTCTCATTTCCCTCCAAACTCAGCAGATTTCCATTTTGTATTTTATACAACCAATGTTTAATCACTTAAGTTCTATTTTAAAAGTTTTTTTTTTTATTTTTGGCCTTTGTATATTATGTAATTTCTCTGAGGCACCGAATTGAACATAAATAACTTACATATTTGTATTTCCCTGTCTAAATTACTGAGAATGTAATTAAAGTAAGTAAAGTAATAAAGAAAATAATAATTTGCCTGTACACATAAATTGTTGGTTACAGGTATTGTCCTGGGCCACGTAATTTTTTACATACAGATCAAAGTAAAATATTTTTGTCAGTTGTGTTTAGCTTCCTAACACTCTTCTCCCTCCATAAACAGAAAGCAAGAAAGAAACACTCCTAATTATGAGCAATGAGTCTTAAAGATCTGTGTTTTATTTGTGTTAATTTGAGTAGTGATAATAATGATGTGATTTGTAAGTTCTTTGAATGATGATTTCAGATGTTAAATAATATGAAAATATGATAATTTAGACTGTAAGATATTTTCTTAAGACTTACAGAAACTGTTATTATGGAAAATTTATTTCCAGTTATTTTTTTCTCCATTATGGCACTATCAGCTATATTTAAGGGGTGGGGGAAGAAATATCTTCCATAGTTTGTACACTGAATATCAAATCTTAACAGTGGAATTTTTCACTTTCCATAACTGGACTAGTATATCATTCATTTAGCTGTGGAACATAAAATGCACATATCTGATGAGACAGAATTTGCCCATTTTTGGGATTGCTTTCCTCCTTTGGAAACTCATTAGCTAAAGAAAGAGAAGGACTGACTTTTTAAAACTTCCTCTAACATGTTTTCTGACTAAAATTATGAAGTCTACCCATTCAATATTTATATGCCAGGCAGACCAAGAAATGTATCTGTTAAAAATCTATCCAATGCATTTATAAATATTTTTATATTTTAAAGATTAGCTTATGACAAGTTAGATATAGAAGCATCTTTGTACTTTAAGTTGGAGCTTAAAATTGATATTGTCTAATGTAGATTAAAATAGCAAAGTTTTAGTGATGATGTTTAAGGCACTCTTATCACTGCAATCTATCAGCCTTATTTCAGTTTGAAAAATAGAATAAAGTAGCCAGAATTAGGAATTCTACATGCTTTTTTTTTTTTTTTTTTTTTAATGCTTTGCAGCAATCATTAAATAGAACTAGGAGAAATACCAACATACTTTCCTTTTCAACTTGAAGGCAATAAAGAATGTCAGAATGTAACCACAACTCAACTTCTGGGCAGTTTTTTGTTGTTTTTTCTTTGAACCTTCAACTTCTTGTGACATACTTTAAGCATTAAGTTGATATAGGCTGTACGTATCTTGTATCTCTGTGAACGATGTCTTGCCAGTGTGTATTCAAAGCTGTTTGCTGTGGTATGTGCCACGGAAGCTGCTTATAGCTTTTCCTATATGAGAAGCTGTAAAATGTCTTATATAAAATTTAATGCAATTTGCTATTTTTATATGTGAGGATGATTTGTTTAAAATGAAACTACTGGGAAAGAGTGATGCTTCATGCTTCACCATAGTTGCTAATTAACTAAAATGATTTGAAGCTTGCTATGCTGACTACAAATTTTATATGCTTTAATATAATAATATAATAACTCTAAAAGAGAAAATAAAAATAAAATGCCACATAGAGCATATCTCTAACTGTAACTTTATCTCACGTTGATCAAACCTGGTGCTTCTCAATTTTTGTGTAAGTTCAACTTTATATTGGTACATAATTATAAGTATGAAGGTAAATAGGAATATCTTGCTAGCATTATTTCATCTGGCAATTTATAGCACAGATTTTTTAAATGCGAATATAATATTCTTTTTATTTCGTTGTCATATTTTTAGTATTAATCATTTGGAAGTATTTTTCCTGGAAAGTAATGTATTCTCATTATTTGAAAAATCACTTTTTACTGTTCTAAATTCTGAAAACAGAAGCTTTTATATGAAATGGAACTCTACAAATAAACTTTATTTCTGTAAGCTTCATTTGAGCTTTTAAAGACCATATTATGATCATAATTTTTATCATATTTAAATGTCTATGTTAATTTTAGTATTATGAAATATTTTGACATATGAGCGTATTGAACTCCATATCTGTTAAGAAATACTGTTACATTCCTTATACATTATGTTATTTGTGGCTTTATAAAAAGTTACAATTTAAGTTCATTTTTCTCTTTATTGTAGGAAAACATTATTGAATTCTGTTTTAAACATTTTAATGTTAAACTACTCCTGAACCAGTGCAAATCAGGAGTGATCATTTTTTTTTAATAATACTTCAGAAGAGTGCCCCTCACTCTGGGAAATATTTGGTGGGATTCACACTAGACTTCCTGAGCGCCAACTGCCCCCAAACAATTTCTATTAAAAATATTTACTGCACATACAGCATTTCTTCTCATTGGTAAATTTATCTACAGTATCTTTCTATCCTTAATTCTATAATGCATTCATTTTCAGTAAATGAGTATTTACTAATATAATAATTTTAGTTTTGTGGCTTTTTGTCTTAGTTTGTTTTGTAGACTTAAGATATTTTCACTGGAAATTTCACCACCCCCCAGAGTATTAAAAATATTTTATAATGTTTCTATGTATTTATAGTTTTTTATCTCTTTACAAGTATGAAATGCTTCAGTCAGGATAGTTTTTATACATAAGGAGGATAAGTTAGACATACCTGACTTAGCAGAAAAATATTCTGTTTCTACAAGTATATTTAGGATTAAATGCATCTGGAAAAGCTACTTTGAGAATTGCTAAAATTGCTTATTTTGCACTTTATAAATACATAGAATTCTGGGAAATAATTTCTATTTTTGGTTGCTATTAGACTATATCAAAGTAAGCCAGCACTTCATTTATAAGCTCACCATTAACTTCCATTAAGTGACTAATAATAAATTTTAATGCTGTGTTTTGACTACATAAACATAATTTGTTAAGGAATCTCATTTTAAAAATATGCTGAAAGTAGTAATTTTGTAAATGGTTTTGATGAATATATAAATTGTAGAAATGTATAATGTAGTTCCGTTTTCTGCCTCACATAAAAATGAAATAGCCTAAAAAAAGAATTGCACCAACCCAAATGGCCATTGTAGTTCTCTTCATTACACTGTGAGGCATTGAAGCCTTATTTTGGTATTTGGTTTGAAAACATTTTTCCTATTCGTATGAGAATGTCTTCTATTATTCAAAATCACGTACTGCATCCTCATCCTATCTTCCAAAAAAATTAGCTAACGTTTCTCACTTTTATCAATAAAAATTACAACATATGAAGTGTAAATGCCAGAAAAGATCTGGAAAACAAGGGGAATAAAAATAAAAATAACTATACTCTGTTGAATTTGCTGGGTGTTTTTATAAAACTGCATTTGTATTAGCCACATCTCTATAAAAGGCCCTTTTCTGCCTATTTTTTAGTTTAATTGGCTTATAAAAATTGGTTTCTGTAAGTGATTACTTCTGCTGATACATGGCACTTACCCTTGTTAAGAATTTGAAGAGGTATGGATCTCTCTCTATATATATACATGCGGCACATACAGAGATTGGAATCTGTGTAACCTTAGAGTGGGCATTACTTTTGTCATCATTGACTTTAGCCAGCAAATCACCATAGTTGGGTAAGCTTTAAAACTTGTAAAATTCAAACACTTGACACCAGCTAATTCTTTAGAATTGCAAACTATAGCACTCACCTATTCTTACAGGATTTTAATCAGTCTAAGATGTAAGATAACTTTTATAAAACTAAGGAATGCCTAAATTCATTTTCTTGTGATTTTAATTATTCTATTCTGTTTTTCTTTGCTCTGATGAAGTTTGATACTGCCTGTTCCGGTTCGTTTTTACTATCATAATATACTTGTTTTGATGATTAACCATGTATTTCCCTTTTCAAGGTACTTACAAGAAGCTTATTTTGGAGTGGAAGTTTATACTGTGAAGCAAGAAATGTGGCATTTAGGTTTTCATTTCTTACTTTAAAACAGTATCTTTGGCTTACGGCTTTTTCCCCTTTATGATCAGTATTAATGAACAACTTTCTCTAAAGGAATTAAGACCTAAGCACATTCTTTTATTATGGCAGTCAAACATGTTTCCTGTAGTCACAAACTAACCACATCAGCCGCATGCATTTGTTTCTGCCATATTTTGTTTCTGTGCTGTATTATGAAATCTTCCTGATAAACCTTTTTCTTCTCAACAGTATTTTTGTAGTTATGTAATGATTCTCTTTTCACTGAATTCCTTTGCGCTATCATGTTAGTGTTTTCTGATGCAAAAATTTCTAGTTACGGACTTTACAAGTTTAAAATGAAATCACACTTGAGATGAATAATCATCTTGGAATAGTCAGATCCCTGATTTGAAGTTGGAAAATTAACATTAAGCTGCATGTATTACGTTAGACTCTAATCAGCATGTGTTGTTATGATTCAATTTAATATTAAAAACACTCCAACTGGGCCACTGGGAAAATAAAAGACTCTTAGGAATTGAAAGAATATTTGCAGAAGAGCACACCAAAGCAATATTTAAGTAAAATTGTTATTACTAATGCAGTAAAGCATCATCCACATTAAACCCATCCTATTAATAAAAAGAGAAAATCAATTTTAGTAAACATAAATATCAGGTATGACAAGGACTAGTAAGCAGGCATGGAACTTCATGAAATGTGCTAATGCTAACATTTAACATTAATTCAGATACCACAGAGAAAAAATAAATTTCTGTCTCATTTATGCTGTGGGATCCCAACAAGCAACAAGGGGGAAAAGCTAATTTTAGATGTTATTAGTTTATTCCTATTTCCTAAAACTTTTAACACAACATCATGTTTTTATTTTAGCAGTTCTAACAGAGATGCATATTTACTCATTTTTGAAATTATTTTATTCTTTTTGTTTTTAAAAGATTTTGAAATCTCTTTAGTAATTATTTTTAATTTTTTAAAAAATTTTCCATTTCTAGGATAATGCTTTTTGACACATTACTCACAATTCACCAAAATAGAGGAATCTAGACTGTTACATTTTAAATTACTTTACAACGTTGAGCATACTACTTATTTTTCATTTATCAAGTTTTCAATAAAAATATATTCTTACCAATATCTATGTATAAAGATGGTACCATGAGTGGATAAGTATCTGTTCGTTTACCTGGGTGGGTAGGATAAGGGACGTGAATGGAAAAAGCAGTCATAACTTCATACAAGTTAGTTTCAATGAGCAGGTTTATTTGCTGATGCTCACCTATACTGTGAATATAATTTTAGAGCCTATAAATATTGCATGTGATTATCCACTGAGGACCATTTGCACTTTGGGAGATACAAAGAAATTATAAGTAATTGCATTGCCTTAAAATTTATAAAGCAATTATTTTCTATGACCACTTATTAGGAAAAATATTAGAGAGGTCCTGAGCTAGAAGAATCCCTTTTTTTGCAGTGTGTCCTTGCTGAGAGGCAGTATTGGAGTTTATAATTACTTGCTTTGCTATCTCTTAACAGTTTTACAATGAAACCATTTAGTCATTTGACAAATATTTAAGTGCCAGTACTTCATTATTATAAATAATGTAATATATATATTTCTAATTAATTTTACATAATATATTAAGTATGAAATTATAAATACTTTATTTTGTGAAGAATAGGCTATCCAGTCTGGGAAATTTGGAAAGAACTTAAAAGAAAGTTATTTTTCAAATTTTCTACACCTGATAAACATCACTATTTTTGTTAAATAACTTAGTAGAGTATACAAAGAGTTTCACTCCAATTAAGTCCTATGGAGCCAATATAGAGAATGATAAGAGGTATAATCAGGAGAGATTAGAAAAGTTTCTGAAGAAGGGAGTAATCAAGTATCTGGACTTTGTAAAAAATCTTTTGTAAGCCAACGGTCTACATAAAAGCTTAGCTTTGAGCTTCGGGGTATATTTTGGGTGCAAAGCAAGATAGAGTCAGATTGTAACGTTCATGCTATTTGTATTGTTCCATCTCTTATCACAGATATCAGTAACTTATCAACAATTGACACCCCTTGCAAAATGCTTATCATTCCTTGAACAGTTGATACCTCTTGCAAAACAATCATCCCATTCCCATGTTTTTCATTCAATAAATGTGATTATTCTGTATGTTCTAGGTACTGTAAAAGGCCTTGAGATACAGCACTAAATAAAACACAAAAATACCTGCTCTCCTTGTCGAGTTTATATTCTACTTAGGGGAAATAGATAACCAATAAAATAAGTATAGGCCATCAGGAGATACAAACACAATGAGGAGAAAAGGAAGCAGCAAAAAAGGCTTGTAGAATTTTGTTTTGTGTGGAGGGGTGCAGACAGCCTCACTGAGATGGTGAGTTGAGTAATGACCTGGTGAAAGTGAAGGAGCTAGCCATGCTTGTGTGTGGGAAGGACATTCCGGACTCAGGAACATCCAGTGCAGAGGCCCTGAGATGGGAGTTTTTCTCATATGTTTGAAGGACATCACATATACTAGTGCAGCTGGGGTGAGTAAGCAGGAGGGGAGAGAATGAAAGGTAGCCACCGTGTGGGTCTACAGTATCACCTATCACTGGTGCAACCCACAATGCACCATATACATTTTTAAATGTCCCCTAGAACAGTGATAATACTTCCATTTAAAAACCACTGTAAAGCTTATTCAGTGAGGCAGTTGTGAAATCAATTTCATTTGGGATTACAGAACTCATCTGCTGAATTGAATGAGATTATTTTCATTTATTATTTATTGGAGGTTTTTTTGGATGTCTTTTTATTTGACCTCGTTGATGACCCTGTGTGATTAAGTAATAGTTGTGAAACATGAATTTAAAAATATACCTCAGGATTTGGTCACTTGACCATCTGTTGCCAATCTAAGGGGGATGATATAGTCACATGTTTGATTTTTAAGATAATGCATCTACATTTATCTATTAACATGAAGAATGGACTATCTATACATCATAGTATTTCAAAGTGAAATACAAGGAAATGCCTATATTGATGAGCTAGGGCTGCCAACACAGCATTCATGAGAGTGACATTAACATCTTGGCCAAAGAACTCATCAAACTCTCCTGATCACAATGATAATGATTTTTTAAAAATTCTTAGGTAATAAAAATTGCAAAGATGAGGATTTTTCAAAGGCCATTAATTTTCTACTCTTGAAGTCAGTTATTCTAGGGCTGAGGCGATTTTCTTGTCTTTTTTTTTTTTTTTTTTCACTTTTTAAAGTCAAGCCAAGCCCTATTTAATTATTTTCTAGTTAAAAAAAATTTAAAATAACATATTTGCTCTAGTTATGATAAATGTTTCTAAATCCAGCATTTAGAGAAGATACATTAAGGACATATTATTATTTAAAACAATTTAGTGAATCACATTCTTGATGAGACAAATGTCATAAGAGAGTTTGTTTCTCACTACTTATGTTTCTCACTATAAGAAACACTTATGCTTATGTTTCTCACTACTAATCTAACCCACTAACCTTAATCCTAGCTCACTAATGTTAGTTTCACTTCAAGAAGAGCTAAGCATCAATCCTCAAAACCAAAAGTTTAATATTCATTTCTGTTTACAACAGTGGGATTTGTATGTACAAAGTGTCTTTTAAAAATGTTTAAGTTAACTTTAAACTTTAGGTACAAATCAAAGTTCTTGAGCTTGTATTTATATTTTTAAAATGTGTTGGGATGTCTTCATGGGTACTTGGCTGAGAAGCTATGCAAATGTGCTTTGAATCTTGCAAGGAGGTGCAGGATGAATGGGTGGGATTTCAAAAACGGTGGCATTTATACTTCATGCACACACAAAACAAATCCAACACCTACTTTTCAGAAAGCTAGACAGACATAGTAGCCAAAGAGCTTTACAAGGCTTAATTTCTACTGTGGTCTGCATCCTGGGGACTTTTTGTCTGTTACAATTTCTAACAGTCCTCCTGTTCCTCCTGGCAGATGCTTGTCTTATTCTGATTGAGTTGAGGAACCTATATTCCTAACCACTTTGTGATCCTCATCTTCCAAGGCAGATCAATTTGAGCTTGATTTTAAAGAAAAGTTGCTTGATCTTGACCGGATAGTTTGCTTGAATAATCTGAAATAATCTCGTCAGTGATAGTTATTAAACAAGCCACTCTCTTTAGGATAGAGATCAGATGCTTATTTGATTAAATAGGTTCCATGCTTTGTCTTCTTGGTTAGCTCTTGATTTCTGCAACAACCTAAAAAAGATATAAATTTTCAGGAGATTTTAAGTTAACATTTCTTAAATTTTTCTTTCCTAATTTATACAGAGCCTTTCATCTGCTCTACAACCCCTTTTTACTGTGAAGTCACAAGTAAAAGTAAAGCCGCAAGCTTATACTGCATTCATCGTAACATGTACCGCATATTTTAAATGTCTCACACAATTGTTCTACTACGTTAGGTATTGTCCCTCCTCCATCACTGATCATCAATGGCAGATAACTCATGTATTCCTTTTAGAACCCATTCATCTACTGTTGTTTTAATCTTCTGTGAATATCACTTCATTAAATAAAATAAAACGTCACATGTGTTCTTGTCACTTCCCTAAAATCTTCCAAACTGGGTGAGGTTAGATCTAATTCCTAGATCTCAGAGGCATGGCAGGTAGCATTAGGCTAAAGTATCCAGATCTGAAGTCGGCCCTCTGCTGCTACATCCCAACTGCATGTTCCTAGTCCAGTTACTCAACTTCTCCAAGTCTCAGATTTCTTCTCTAGAAATAGGAATCCTATTCATAAAATAGTTAGGGGTGACAGTGGAACACGGTAGGAAAAGAGTTGTTCACACTGGCTGACACGCCTCCGACCTCAGCTTCAGTTGTTATGAAGGGAGAATGGCACTGAGTTATGAAGATAACATAGGAGAGAAATTAAACATGAGGAGAAGATTAACATGAGGAGTGATTAATAATCAAGAATATGAAAGGCTACTACTATAATAAGATCGTTTACCAACTTTTCATATACAAAGGAGATGGGTGGGGAAATGTCTAAATAGGTGTACTTTAGGCTGTATGGAAAAATATTGCAACGCTGGAGATTACTGGAATTTGGAATGGATTGTTAAATTAAGATTGTAATGTGCTTTATATAAATTAGGGTGAATTTGGGTCTTTGGGAGAATTACTGAAAATTCTATTTCCTTTATAACTGAGGTGATAGTTTTCTAAAATATCTTAAATGCCCATGATCTCTCTAATTTAGCTTGTAAAAGTTCTATGGCCTTGTAAAGCATTATATTTAATATTCCATAGAGTAGAATTATATTATAAAATTTGAGGTTTTCTTTATAGTGTTGATTTTGTATCGTTTTCTCAGGTGGGAAGGAAATTGAATACCAACTTCTTTTGCTTGTATTATTTTTCACAGTGTTCTCTAAACATTTTGATTATATATTCTTAAAGAAATTTAAGGGCACACCTTCAATTTAGATATATTTATATACTGTAAATACTTCATTATACATTTTTAAAAATTACGAAAACAATGCTTAATGGAAAAAGTAGAAAATGCATGGAAATGCTAATAATTTTTTGAGAATTTCTTGGAGTTTTGCACCTTAAATTTGCAGAGCACTATATCTTAGTAGATTTTTATGTTTAAATGAAAGTTGTTTTGTAATGAGACTTGTGAATAAAAGGGGGACAATATCAAAGCTTGAGAAAGAAGTCATAAGAGAAAGATGGGATAATTATCTGAAAGAAAGGAATTTTTTAAGCGTGAATTAATATTCCTTGTTCATTTAAAATTAAATCAAGGTTTTCTTTCATGAGACATGTGGCAATGCTTGTGGACTTTTTCTAATGCTATACCATAGCCACTGGCAACATTAATATGAGACAAGATTCCTCTCCTTCCCCCTGAAACTCCCCTTCAGGACACAGTGAGATTTTAGACAGATAAATGCTAAGAGAACCCTGTGTACCAAAGGCAGTGTTTACTGCATGTAATACATATCATTGTTTGTCTCCTGTAGTGAAAAATACTTGTGTCGTGCTGTTAAAATGCACTCCTGACAGACCAATGCTTGCTATTATAGGGTCCATTGCTTAAAAAAATGATACACTGACAGAAATACAATTTAAGAAAATTTAACACCAAGGGTAGTCAACCATGTAGGCTACTATTAAGGGGCCAAAACTCAAGGCCAGGGGTTTATTTAAAAAAAGAGGCATAGTTTATTTGCTAGTAGTAGGTAAAGTTAAAGGAAAAAAAAATAAAACTTGAATTCCTTGCTCTCTAGTCTGTAGAAAATTAATGAAAGCAACAGTTCAATAAGATTTTATTGCAAAAATGTTTAAGTGAAACATTTTAAGAATGCTTTGGAATTTTTAAACAGTTACTTACCATTTAGAAAGCTGTAACACTGCAGTGCGTAACAAATTGTTAGCATCGGATCCTAGGCACACCCAGTGATTTTCTTAAAATGGGTAGTCAGAGCTGTTTAATCTGAATCACTTTGTTCATTTCATTTTTGTGTGTGTAGCTTATGAATATATTTGAGATTGACAGGTCAGCAGCACCCACAATTGCTATAATTTGAAATGTAAGCCATTGTCCAAGTATCCTTGTGGGCATAGTTTGGTAGTTAAATGCATTAGTTTTGTAACAAGACCTTTTGAGAAGGAAAATAACCAAATGTGAGATGTGATGAGATATGTTGGATTTTTAGAGGAGTACAGAATGTTCTAATGAATAAACTGCTACTGAATGATGATAAAGCATGTGTTTTTAAGCTATCACATGACTCTATTATTAGAGGGGAGAATTCCATGAATTTAGATGAGATGTATTGTCTAATTTTACCGTTTTAAAAACAAATCTGTCATCCAGTAATATTTGATGCCAACTGTGTATGGCTTACATGTTCCTTTGGGAGAAAGGTTACAAAAGTAATGCAATAAATAATCTGAGCCACAGGAGCTTAGCTCGAGCGCCAGAGAAATGGGAAAAAACATCATCTACTAGGACGGGGAGTCAAAAGAAGTATATCTTGGATTCTCTACCCTGACAGTATAGCCTGATTGCCACATCCTAGGACAGGCTTTGGGAGGCAAGTGGTCCTGCCAGGAAAGGACGTCCAAAGACGAAATGCAGTGTCTTTGCAGATGTCCTCCAGAATTCAATTGGCCTGAATCTGACAATATTATACAACAGATTTTTCTATGGACATAGAAGATAATGCCCAGTGTGAGATTTGTCCAGACGCATTGTCCAGGGCCTCCGTGAGTCAGCTGTGCGTTGGAGGAGACCCAGAAAGCCTTGCTGAGGAAGATTAGGATCTTCCGCTCTCCTTACCACAGCCATGTGGTGATTCTCCATTCGTGCACGTGTGTTAGTTGCTTCGTAGTTGTTCCATATGTGGACTTCATCATATCATGACATCTCAGCACTCTGTGTTCTTCCCAGAGAGTGCAACTTCAAATGCTGTTTTTCCATCTATTTTTTAAGAAGGTATCTGAAAGAAATAGTATTTATGGCAGATTACCTGAAAAATCGGATGTTAAACTATTTTTTCTGATAGTTTTACATTTATTTTTCCCTTTGATCTTGGCCCCTATTGGTTTGGCCCCTCAAAAATTTTTATGGAATTGTACATCAGGGTTTTGCTGTTTTCCTGTGTTGAAGATTTTCATTAACAGCTGCAAAAACATCAGTCTCCTAAGGATGCTATTGCAGACTTTGTTTACTGTATCACACAATGTCCTGCCGCCTCACTGGTGAAATTACGCCCAGATCTTAGAATAAGCAAGATTTCTGAGACTATAAATGATTAAAAGATGTTTTTCTTGGGCCTGTGAATCATATACTTGTTTACATTTTCCCTCTTTTCTGTGTTTCCTGGGAAGCCCAGATCAAATTTACTTTCTAGCAGTTGTTTAGAACTGTATATGTTAATTGATTCTCCAGACTTTTTAATTTCTCACCCATATTTTCCTTTTACTATTGTATTTGGAACTGTTTATCTGAGGATTATTTATGACATCATTCAAATGAAATCACTTAAGTAACTGAAATGGGTGGACTTCAGCAGAAAGAAAACACAGGTGGGGCCTAGGGCCTGATGCATGAAAGATGCTCAGGTAGCTGAGTGAGAGGAATTTAGGAAAGGAGAGACTGTGATGAAATTCATTTTCTAATCTGCAATTATATGGAAAATTAGGTGAACTTGAATAATATTTGGGAACAATATTTGAAACAACATTTACGCTCACTATATAGGATGAAGATGATAGCAAATGTAACCTTTCGTACAGGTTAATAATGTTTGTGGCCAAGTGATTGTTTAGCATGAAGTTAATCCATTTTTTAAAAATATATACACAAATATGCAAATCATTTTTTCAAGCAATAATCAATAACTTGTTTTCTACCGTGATACTTTAATGTAAATAAAATAGGCTGACTTATTTATCTCACCAAGGACTAAGACAGGAATTACAAACTCAAATGCCTCCAGGTTCCAGGGTCTTGCAAGAAAAATAATGTTGCAAACTGGGGCTTGCTTGCCTCACCCAAAGGGGGAAGCCAGAACTGAATTCCAGCACACTGTAGGAGTATGGGCCAAATGTTGCTGATTTTTCTGGATAAACCAGATTTTTTTTTCTGGATATTTCAGTAAAATCTCTTGGATATAAGACATTGGCAACTAATTCTAATGTGGTACACAGCTACTAGTATATAAGCTTTTGGTCAGGACCATAAAATTCTAGTTTCTAATAACTGATCAGGCCCTTTAATATGTACAACTGAGGTATTTGAAAATGTTTCCTCACATCCTGAATTCTTGAAGGAGGGAATCACAGCCTTTCATCCCGTATATACCAGTTATACACTTGCTTCAGAAGTCTGCTGGGAGCTTTCAGCCTAACAGGGAGCCTTGGCACTGCTTTGTAAAGTGGGAAACAGCCCATCCTGAGAAAAGAAATCTCTTGCTTGAACTTCATGGCAGCCATTACAATTTGCTTGGAATTAAGTGGGATATTTTTTGGGACCCTTACTGTGCCAAAGCTAAGATATTTAAGGTTATCTACCTGTAAAACGACCTCTTAACCTGATAATTATTCAAATTCCTGAATGAAAAGCAAATCCACTCCCAGCACTCCTCCACCCACTGACGTTCATCTAAAACTTCTTGTTTCCATTCCTTTCCTCATTCTCTGGATATTTCTGCTGTTACCCTCACTCAACACTTTTCCACTGGGTCCTCCAGAAACTTCACGTCCTTGTAAATAACTTTTGCTACGTCCACCATCTTTTAGCCAGATGCTTTTTCCATCAAAATATTGTTTTAACTGAATTTCATCTATTGCCTTACCTGGAACTAGGCAACTTTTCTTTCACGGATCGACAGGAGCAAGGTACTACTAACTCATGGAAATCCCACGTTCCACGAAGCCAAGAGGAGAAACTGGCCATCTTAGATACGCACAACTCTCCCCACTCACTAATTAAAAAAAATGCATCCTCCAACAAAACCCATACATCTAATTATACTACCTTTTACCCCTTCTCACTGCTGTCATTTTCCTTTTACCATAATTCTAGGAGATTCTAAAAGGCTTAGAGCTGACTCGTCTGAAACCAGGCCCTAACTTGTTGAGCCTCCCTGACCCTTCTGAACACCAGCCCAGCATCCCGGAATCATATACACTGTCTTTTCCTTATGGAAAAGTATTTTATCTCAGGATTTTTAAACTCCACACTGTAGTCCTGTTTCACTTGCAGTATCACTGATCTTTGATTTCAGACTTTCAGCTCTCCTGTCATGTCTTTTTCTCCTAATTTGGTCACACCTTTGAAGCTTTTATCTTTCCTGCCCAGTATGAACCCAACTGTCGCTCCAGCGAGTCCCCTTCACTTCTGTCTTTTGTGTCTCCTGCCATGCCTGTGCTAGCTCAGTTTTCACCACTGCTCAAATCTAACAAACTGACGTGGGTACGCCACCCCATTTTAATCCATTCCTATAGTGTGGCTAAGCATTGCTAGAAACAACCATATAATATACAGATTGATACTCTGTGATGTTTTATATCAGGTTTGATATAAACCAGCCTCTTATTTTCTTTAATTTCTTCTATCCCATCTATGTGAATAAGATCTTCCTATTCCTTCTGAGGCCAATTTTATGTGTTTGGCTGCATTCCCTCCAACATTCTGTGGGTCTTCGTTTTATAAGGTACCTTGTTTTTCTTCAGTCTTTAGTATCTTCTTTTCTACAGTCACTTGACCCTCAACATATGGCTGTACCCAAGATTCTTCTGTTCTGAAAAAATACTCTTATCCCTCAAATTTCTGTTAGTGTTATCAATTCCTCTCTTGTCTAATTTTTCAAAAAAAAAAAAGAATAGTCTGTTGTTGTCATCCATACTCCTTCAACCTCCTTCACGCTCTTCACCACCTTGTGATCTGGCTTCTTTCTCACCACTCTGCTGATACTGCTGTTACTGACGTCCAATTGCTAAAGCCAATGTGTATTTTATCAGGAATCATCTTACAGTATTTCTCTTTTCTGTTAATATTAAGTGTTGATTATTTCTTCTCTTTAAAAGCTTTCTACTGTCTTGGATGCCATGACCCTACATAGTTCTAATTTTTTTCCTTTTTCTGTTTTGAGATGGAATCTCCCTCTGTTTCCCAGGCTGCATTGGAGTGCCGCAGTCTCGGCTCACTGCAACCTCTGCCTCCCAAGTAGCTGGGATTACAGGTGCATGCCACCACACCTGTCTAATTTTTTCATTTTATTAGAGACAGGGTTTTGCCATGTTGGTCAGGCTGGTCTCAAACTCCTGACCTCAGGTGATCTGCCCACCTTGGCCTCCCAAAGTGCTAGGATTACAGGTGTGGGCCACTGCGCCGGGCCTAGTTCTGATTCTTTTCTGGGCATCTCATCCCCATCAGTTACTTAAAAGAGTGAAGGACCACACCTAGGAACAGTGATCTTGTTGTGATATACTTATTTTTCCTAGGAGATGTTGTCTGTCCTTATGGTTTCAATCCCTCCTCATACTGTGATGACTCAATCTCTACCTGCAGCCCATTACTCTCCAACAAGCTTAAGCAATGTCTATCTAGCAACCTCCTAAGCATCCACAATTAAATGTTACACAGGAAACTTAAGTTCAAAATATGTAAAGCAGCATATACAAAACTAACATAACTCTAATATAGTACCTTGACCGGATAAAGACAATATAAAATATATAAAATTAATACTATAATATAGATATAAAAACTTGAAAGTTATTAGCAAATAATCTGTCACTGTCTAAAATGGATTATACTGTAGGAACAGGTGAGATTATTTCTAGACTTCAGGAAATGAACACCAGGACATATCTCAATCTAATTCATGATATTGTCAAATTAAAGGAAGAAGCACCATGGTTATGGCAGTGTGTACCAAAAAGGCAATTGATAAAATTCAGCCATTTCAAAATTTCCAACTCAAGAGAAACAGAGGAAACCAGTTAAATATGATTCAGAAAATTTACTGAAACCTAACTGCAAACTTATAAAACAGCTATGTACTAAAGTCATTTCCATTAAAGTCAAGAAAAAGCCAGGGATACTCATTATTGTCACTGATATTTAATGTTTTAAAGGTTCTAGCCAATGCAATAAGATAAGAAAATGAAGTAAATCAATATAAATAGTAAAGAGATAATTATTTTATTTGCAGAAAATTGAGAAAACTCAAGAAATAAGTAAATTTAGCATAGCAGCTAAATAAAAAACAAAGTAAATCAAATATATAGTTTTATTCTATGCCAAAAGTAGCTTGTTAGAAATATAAAAGAAACTAATAAAAAGTAGTAATAAAATTGTTAAAATACATATGCTTTAGAGTTCACCATTCATATGAAAAATCATTTTAAAGGAAAACTCTACTGAAAAAACCATCCTCTATTTTTCTGTTCTTACCTACTAGATAAGTATCACAGAAAAAATCGCAATGAGACTGAGGGTAAGCCTGTTATAATAGCAATGGAATTTTGAGAGTTTGTTTTAACATTGTAAAATAAAGTCAACAGAATGAAACTCAGATTATGGCAAATATTTCTTGAGGATTTACTCTATAAGAGGTAGTGTTATAGGAACTGAAGCTCCAGCAGTCAAAAAATGGACAGAAATATTTGCTTTTATGTATCTTACATTTTAGTACTATTTATCAGATACTCTCAGTGAGTTATATGCTGTGCTAAGTGCTTTACAGATAGACGCTCCTCTAGCCCTTGGGAACTACAGTATTATTAAACCCATTTTAGAGAAGAAAGCACTGAGGCCGAGGGTAATTAAGTCATTTAGTCAGTGTTCCCAAGGTTCAAGTGATGGAGCTAGGATTCAAATCCAGACAGTGTGACTCTAGAACCCACCCTCATGAGCTGTACTCTAGTGTTTTGTGACTGAGGACATAGCTTCAGGGACTTACTCCTGGGTCCCCATAAATTGGGCCTGTCATCTCTAATTGAATTTTCAATCATTCAAACTCAAGCACTGATGAACTTCCTTTGTTTCTCTCCAGATAACCGATGGTTTTCTTACCCTATTTATAATGTTGATTAATTGTAGGTTAGAAAAAAAATGTGTTAGTGGCTACAGTTTCATCAAAACATTGATCATAAAATAGCACAGCAAATATAAACTTGAAAGATGCCTAAATATCTGTGATATATGTAACATGTCCAGTACACAATGTACTTATTCATAATAGATTTAAAACAAAGTGTTAACAGTGGTCAATTCTGGGTGGTCAATTCTGCTTCTTCGAATAATTAAATTTAATTAGAGGTTTTCTTGCAAAAGAAGTATAGGAACATCCTATCATGTTAACAATATTGATTAGCAAAAATGCAATAACAAAAGCACTATGATTCTACCAGAACCTACTAATGTTTGCTCTAATTATTCATCATTCCAAATCTTTTCTACCTGTATTTAGGTACATGTATGTATTTTAATCAAATTGAGATTGTATTTATTTACCATTTTGTAACCTAATTTTTTAGACTATGATCTACATTTTTCCATGCTAGTGAATTTTTATATAATCTACTACCTGATCCTTGTTCAGATCTCTCAAGTTGTCCCCAGAAAAGTCCTCCAAAGATTTTCCAAATCAAGATCCAATCCAAGACTTCACTTTACATCTGATTGTTATGTCTGTTAAGTCTCTCTTAATCTTGAACATTGTCATTTTCTATGACATTCGCTTATTAAAGAGACTATAGCAGTTGTCCTCTAAAATCTTTCACCTTCTTCATTTGTTTGGTTGCATCCTTATGGTGTCTTTGCTCTTGTTACTTCTATTCCTAGTGTTCCCAGGAAAACAGAAGTTGCTTTAAAGCCTTGTTAAATTCAGATATTGCCAGAAGCAGTGGTACCCACCTGTAGTCTCAGTTACTAGGCAGACTGAGGCGGGAGGACCACTTGAGCCCAGGAATTTGAGGCCAGCCTGTGCCACATAGAGAGATCCCATCTCTATTAAAAAATAAAAATAATTTAGGTGTATATTTTATTTTAGAATACATGACAAATGATGTCATATTGTATAATGTCAGGAAATACATAATATCTGTTATCTCACTGTTCGTGACACTTAAATTGATCATGGGGTGATAAACTGATCCTGCTTTTTTACAGTTGCACCTTTCTCAGTGTGACTAGAAAGTATCCTGTGCAACATTACTTAAATACCAACAGATGCCTGGTTCTCTGTTGACCATTAAACCTAGTGGGTGTAAATAGCAATGGATAATCATTATCTAAATCAGTACAGGTTGAAAGATTAGATTATTATCCTATCACTTCTATATTTATTAGCTGGTATTTTTCTGTAAAGTATAACATTCACTTTGTCACTGAATCTGTTGGTCATTCTGAAATACAATTTCTACTGGGAAAACAAGATAAAAATTTTCTGATCTTACTGAGTGCCTGGTAGGCTAGATGGGGTTGAGAGACAAGAGACAGCCTCAGCCTTCCTAGTAAGATTTCCTACTAGAAGATTCCACCAATGTGCTCTTTTTTTACTTAGAGCCATTACCCTGCCTAAGATTCTAAAACCTTTTTTTTTTTTTTCAAATTATTAGGCCATAATGCTGACAAATAAGAAGCAAGGGAACTATTCACTTATACATCTGTGTTACCTTTTCAAGCTGCTGATATACCATCACAAAATTGTTAGTCAATTAAATGTAAACTTGGGAGGTTATGTAAATCCTACCAAAAAAAAATTGTTTCTCATCAGTGCCATCAGGCACATTCAATTTTACTTGTTTTCTGAGGCTCACCAAAGACCTCCTTGTGAAACACAGCTATTGTTTTTCTGGTAATAATTATCTGAGCAAATTTGGACAATTCTTGTTCTTGGTTTTCTAATTCTATTGGAAAACAGCCAAACCATTTAATGAAGGTTACCCTAAATATCTAAATTGTGTGTATCTAAGGGAATATATATATATATGTATATATATATATTTATACACACACATAATTTAATGCTAGAAGAGCAAACATTTTGTTCTCTTTAAAAAAATCCCTATGGAAGTTTATGACCTTTATAATCAATGCCTTTTTTAAAAAAACTAGGCTCTAGAGAGTGTTTGGGTTGTAAAAGGTCACCTACTTGCAATGATACAGTCTGTCAAGAGTGTGTATAAATGTAATATACTAGACCTTAACAATGCAATACATTTCATTAGAATAAAGAACTTTTTCTTTTTCTTTTTATTTCACGAGATGTTGTTAAGTATATAACTATGAATTATTATTCCTTGAATTTATTCTTCTAGTGAATTAATGTGATTTTTTATTTTTTTTGAGACAGAGTCTCACTCTGTCACCCAGGATGAGTACAGTGGTTCAATCTTAGCTCACTACAACCTCTGCCTCCCAGGTTCAAGTGATTCTCCTGCCTCAGTCTCCCAAGTAACTGGGATTACAGGCGCATGCCACCACACCTGGCTGATGTTTGTATTTTTAGTAGAGATGGGGTTTTACCGTGTTGGCCAGACTAGTCTTGAACTCCTGACCCCAGGTGATCCGCCCACCTTGGCCTCCCAAAGTGCTGTGATTACAGGCATGAACCACTGCGCCCAGCTTAATGTGATTTTTATTTTAGTTCTTTGAAACTTTTAGACCTAAGTCAGACCTAAGCATGAGCCAGCCTGAGACAGTCCAAAGAGAACACAACTACTCCAGCTACTTCCGCCCTTCCCTGCTCCTCCATCCCTTCTAACTGACCCTTCCTCTTTCTCCTTCCACCCTATGTAAAGTTAAAAGTAGGAAGTTATTTTTAGTTTATATTGTTCAGGTGAGCTAAGTAAAATACAACTCTCAAACTTGAGTAGTTTATACAAGCTTTGGAAGAAAAAAATCTCTTAGAATTCCCCTAAACATTCATTGTACCTGAATTTGAGAAAATTAAAGTACTATTACTTAACATTTTCTGAGTTTTATGAAACTATGAGTTCAAAGGAAAGCTCAGTCTTTGCTGCCTGGGAGGACTTCTGGGAGGTGATGAGACTGCCATGAATGAGGAAAGAATATACTCCTACTGAGGACTGGAGTCCATTGTACATCTAATTCCAAAGGAGATGGTGGAATTAGAGGTGGTGTTGCATTGCTAGACAAAACACAGGATACCCAGTTACACGCAAATTTCTGATAAATCATGGATAAATTTTTTAGTCTAAAAATGTCTCATGAAATATTTGGCAATCCTAAATCTGGCAACCATAATTAGCTGGCACATTCAGAAGAAAGTTAGAAAGAACTGCGGCTCTGTTAAACTGATCCAGAGAACCATCATGGGCAACCTGAATATTATTATGTTGGTGAGATGGAGCCATTGTAAGTTATTGAACAGATGAGTGAAATGAGGAAATTAATGCTTTAAGGAAAAAAAGTTCTCTTCTAGATGTGTGCAGAATGATTTGTTCTGAGATGCGAATGTCCTTTCTGTTTGTTTGTAATTATTCTTGTCTGTCTCCTCCAAAATTATACCACTAACATTTTGTGAACAGGGAAAATCTTATTTGTTTTATTATATCCAACATCTAGTAGAAAATCTGGCTGATAATAGGTAGTCAATAAATATTAACTAGCATATTAACTCGTGGGTAGAAGGAGGGAGTGGGGTAGAATAATATATTTAGGAATCCTGAAATAAATGCAGTAAGATGGCAACATATATGGTGAAAATAATGAAGAATAATTGCCAACTATTTAGTAAAATATGATTTTAATAACTGAGCTTATTCAGGAGGACTTCATGGAAGAATTGTTGATAAGAGATGGTCCTGGAAGCTGAAAAGGAAATTCAGGAGATGATTTGAAAAAGAAGAAAGCTCCCTTCCTCGCAGAATTCAGGTGAATGTTGGTGCACCCTCTGAGCCGCCTGCCTAAGTCAGCTGTATAATAGCACAGCCTATGCTGTTTGTTAACTCTTTAGAGTAATGGGGTAATGATGGTAAAGAAATATTACTAGGTATGATGGATACAGATGTTACCAGTCACGAGTTTTCTGCATCTGCTAATAATAGAATTCTGATGTGTTGGCACCTAAGCCATCCTGAGTGTGATCAAAGACAGATGGAATTGGTGCTGAGTTTCAGCAAGTAGATTCTGATGTTGCCTAGCAAGCTTCTAGAGTAGTTTTACTCGTGTAGTTTTGCCCTTATTGGGTTATTTCTAAAATAGATAGTTCAGGAAAGAACATGGGAAGGGTGGTATGATCATTTCTTTGTAACAGCATTTAAATAGTTTATTTTTGACTTCCACCTACAGGTCTTATGTCCATTGTGCACTGAATTTAAAATGGTATTTAAAAATGGTGGTACTAATCTGGGGGCATAAGTAAAATCCCTGTTTGCAGTCTATATAGTTGGACAATGCAAGAATGTTAATTTCCAGTTATATCCCTACATTCGAATTCAGCAATTTTGGAGCATATGAGTATCACGTGTGTTAGGTGCTGAGTAAAGGAGAAGGCAAGTTTTCAGGGAGCTTATGATCTAGTGAGAAAGAGACAAACATACATAACTGATACAGATTCTAAAAGATGAAGTAGTTTATGCAAACAAGTGCTTAAATGTCTAAAGAAGGGTGTTACTTATTCTGCCTCAAGGAAATCAGAGACTGACATTTGACCTGAATATGAGAAAAAGGAGCAGTAAACTTCCAGGACGAATAGATTTAGTAGGAACTTAGCAGACAGGAGTGGTAGGACATCAGGGGTGAAAGTAGATGATGAGTCCAGGCAGTAAGAGAGCATGTTTGAGGTGAGGCTCGGTGGTGGGATATAAGACAGAAAGGAAGACAGACAGAGTGGAACTTTCAGGCTTCCCTGCATTTATCCTGCATACAGTGGGGAGCCATAGAAGGTTAAGAACAGGATCGACGGGTTGGATCTGTGTGAAAGGCTACTGGCTGCAGAGTGGAAGGCAGAGAGCAGGGCAGGGCAGGGCAGGGCAGGCTGGTGGAAAGATGTTCAGTGTTCAGCTGGGACGTTGTAGCGTGAGCACAAGGGAGAAGTGATGTGCACTAGAGGAAGCTTACTGAGAAAAAAGAGGACAGATCCCCTTTTAACACAGTGGCAGGGCTAGATTTGGGGGTCTGAGGAGAGGAGGCACATTCAAAGGTCAGTTCAAGACCTCTGGCTTGAGGGACGTGCAGATGTTCCGACGTTCATTTCTACATGCATTTGAACATGGGGAGAGGGAGGGTAATGTAGTCTGCAGAAGGGAAGGATGTCATGTGTAGAGAGAACTAGACTTACTCTGCAAAGCCCTGATGAGTAGAAAGTCTAAGGAGACAGAATTTAGCTTTATGGATAAGCAGTTCCTACAAGTCAGGACATGAAAAGCGATCTTTAAGAGGTAGTAGTGAATTGCCTCTGAGGTTCCTTCTGTTGTTCTCTTGAGACAAGAGGGGAAATCCTAAAGGGCTGAGGGTGTAGAGTTCAGCTCTCCTATCATCTGTCTGTGTGACCCCGGGTGTGTCACATAATTCTGCATGCCTCATTTTCCTCATCCATAAAATGGAAGAATAAACTGCCACCTGCCTCATTCAGTTGTCCTGAGGATTAATGAGATAACCCACGTGAAATGCTTCGAATAGTGTCTGATACAGAGACAGGACTCAATAAACATTAGCTCTTATACACTAAGGCCTTACATAATTGACCAAATTTCATATTGATATTGATTTCAGATGTTTCTCTAAAATGTAAGCAGAGGGAAATCTTTGGATTAATTTGTCTAATTTGCAGAGGTATAATTATCAGAGAGGACTTAGACTTTTAGTTGCTTTTTCCATTAAAAATGCTTCATAGACAGTATTACCTTTAGTGTGTGGAGATGGACCTCATGCCTATATTTCTGAAGATAAAGTCTCCATTTTAGTGGGGTTTTAGTCATGTGGGCTTATTTATGAATTTTGAGCTGCAAAAGAGACTATGGAGCTTTTCATAAAAACGTGATGGACATCATAATGTCAGGTTTCCATTATACCTTGGAAGTCAGCACTAGGTTACATAATACTGTAGATTGCCCTGTTATGTTTTGCTAGGTGAAAAAACAAAACAAACAAGAAAACATTTTCTCTTGTGTGTTTTGTATTTGTTTCTTTTTGTTACTAGTTTGTCATACTATGCATCATACTTCAGCTGAGGGTAGGAAAGGAAGTGCCTTATGTAGGGAGCACCCTTCTAGGTATCAGGACACATAGAGCCGGCCAGATTTCTATCACTGCTGTTAATGCCTGTGAGATCTTAGACATGTCACCGCTACCTCTGTACTTCTGTTTCCCAACTCACAGAAGGGGTGCCACCTACCACCTCTCAAAATGTATGGTAAGGATTAGTTTTTCTATTACAGACTTATATAAGACTTTCTTTTCTAATGGCCAATAAATCCTTTGCAGTCAGAAACAAGCCATTTTTTTTTTTCTCTATGTGTCTTATAGTTAACAGAGCACAGATAGGAATTAATTCCCATTGTGTCAGTAAGAAAACTGGGATTTAAAATTTAAAAAGTGTTACAAATAGTGGGAAAGTTCCTAAGTCACCTTTTATCCCCTACCTAAAACACATCATTGGTTAAGTGCTTTGAATCTGTCAGAAAGAGTATAGGAAAAAAAATGCCAAATAATATCAGCCTGCTAGTCTGGGCTGTTGGGAATATCTATTATGCCATCTGTCACAGGAGATTTTAGGTTGGAGAGCAGCAAATCCGTGACTGGGGACTCAAAGTTCAAAAGCAGAAGGTCTCTCCTCTCTACACATCCTGTGGTGTCTAAATCACTATCCGAGAGCCAGGCGTTTTCATTGATCAGACAGCCTGCATCTGCAACTTCATTTAAAAATAAACGGTATAAAAAGCCATTGTTTATAAATTGTTCCCTGTGATTGAGATATGTAATACAAAATTCCTAACCCTACTGTCTTCCTCTAACTTACTCTGGGTCTTGGTGGTGTTGCATTTTTATCATGGAGCCAATCGGCAGAGTAGGTGGAGGAAGGCTGGTTTTCCAGAGGGATCAGGTAAGCTGCCGGTCCAGGTGGACACATTTGTTACTTGTGGGAAGCGGAGAAGCAGCAATTAGGCAGTGGAGTAATGCTCTTAAGGGCACGGACTCCAGTTCCATAATACATTCCTTTCTTAATGCGACTTGATGTAGATAGAGTGAGGGCCTATCAGGTGTGAAAAGCCCTGCTGCTCCTGGCGTGGAGTGGCCTCCAGACGGTGATTTGGCGACGTCAATCTAGTCATGCTTGATTTCGACACTTAACGTGGTAAAGCAGGATTTCTCTACCCCCGATCAACTTCTCAATTAGCAAGCTGCCTTGTGTAACGGCCTTGTTTTGCAATCCCTCAGGGCTGCTTCAGGGGTCATTAGGGTGAGAAAACTTGAGCACTCGCTCCAGCTCGAGCAGAGCAGGAAGGGAGCCTCAGAGATTTCCTAAATACATATAACCCTTTTTCAAGTTGTTTGCTTTCATGGGATTGATTCTTGGCACATTAAGAAGCTTAAGGCTCCAATATCTTCTTTTAACTGCCCCCCTTATCGCCTTTGCAGCTGACAGGTTTTTTTTGACAGGCTGAGAGTAAAAGAGATAACTAGTAGGTTAGTACTTTATTTATGCATGTGGACACACAAGCACATAGACACACACCCACACGAGTTCAAATATCTTTTAAGTTGTCTTTTCAGGGCTGCTGGTTACCACTGAATATCAGCTGTCAAATGATTCCAGTACCTCATGTTTTTAATATTCAATATCAGACATATTGAAATTCAAAATCTTTGTTTCAACTATATCTGACTTTATTCGCTAATGATTTTAAATTGGACCTGCCTTATTCAATATTCTCTCTAAACCCCCAAATAATATTTATGTGAATAATACGTTAATATGAGGTTTTTGTCCTGGGCACTTATGAATAGACATGGAAATATGTTTATTTAATGTTTCTTCCTATCTGTGATTTGACTGAGTGGCTTATTCCTAACTTTCAAAGAAAAAAGGGTATTTTCTTTCATTTTATAAAATGTATCTAGTTCTAGAAACGCATAAGAAAAACAGGAAAGTTTTGAGAATTGCACTATTTTAAAAAGTCTCTACTTTCAAGCATTGTGGATTCATATTTATGATTTCCTATTTTGATGGTCAATTTTATATCTACTTGCTATTATCACACTGTGAAAAATTAGATGAATAAATTCATACCAATAGCTTAGCAGATTTGGCCTTAATGTAGTATCCGTAGAGCAAATTACTATAACCTATATTTTGTGAACAGATTTTCCAAAAGTGATTGGCCTCTGTTTCTTACAAAAATACTTAGTTTATTAACAGTGAGCAGAGCATTATATGGTTTATAATATATGCATGGTTCTAGAGGTAACTGACTTAAATATATTTTATAAGTGGGAAGTTGGATGTATATGCATGTTACACATACCCTAATACATACTGTATTTGTGAAGGATTTGACATCCAATTTTAGATCTGTTTAAGAAACAGTTAAAATTTTAGCCACTTTGGCATAGCAATGTCTAGGAAGTACTTCAAATAATAAGTCCTAAAGGTGGCACAGAAAAGGAAATAGCTTAGTAGCTCTATTTTTTCAATAAAGAAAATAGATAAACGTTCCGAAGTCATTACTTAAAGTCAGCACCGTAGAAACAACTCTTTACAAAAAAAAAGTTTGAACAACTATGCAGAAAACATAGAAAATGTTTATGAAAACTGTTGCATGTGTACATATAAATATGTAATCTACAGGTTTTATTGTAATTCCTTCTGTAGAGTCTTACTACATAAAAGTACAACTTTAATATTTCTCCTTAATACTGAATTGAGAGTTGTGCTAATTTATTACGAAAAGTATCAAGTTTTAACAAATTAATATTAATGACTTGTACCTTTTCTTTCCACAAAATCATTTTGTCTTTTTGAATCTCTTTCCTTTTGTTAATTTCTTATTCCAAAAAGGAGTTCATCTAATCTTACAAATAATTGCTTTTATGGCTTTATTTTGGTAATGTGGGATTTTTATCTTGAATCCCACTTTAAGACAATGCAAAAATCCTTTTAAGGATTCACAAATTTTAAAAATTTGTATTTATTTTAAATACTTACCTATGTTAAATAAAAGTTATATACCTTCCCTTTTCATTGAGTTTTAAGAGACTGTTACAAATTCAGTCTGAAAACTAAGTCAAATTTTCTACATCAGTTTCATCTGAATGATTCAGTTACACTTTGATTAGAACAAAGAATCACAGAATTTTATAATTATATGAATATCTTGAGAGGGTATTTAGTTCAATCTGCATATTTGAGTCAATGATGGAACCAAAGAACAGAAATTTTGAAACCTTTGAGTTCTCATTGATCTTTGGCTATTATTAGGGTTGCATATAATTTTCTACCCAACCTGGGATTTTTGATAAAGATAACGTGACTATAGACTAGGCAACAGGTTTATATCCAGGATTGTCATAGGAAAATTGTGACATATGAATACCCTTGTTTTACAGATATCAAATCCATATTTTTTAAACTGTGTTTAGAGTACCTTCTTAAAGAATTTGAAAAAATATATTTATACTGTTTATACTCATGAAATAAATGGTATCAGGTATTAAATTTGCTTTGCAGAAAGTGCTTTAACAAAAGTGGCCAAATAGGATATATTTCATGAATCTTAGGTGATTATATCAAAGGAAAGGAATTCAGTACTACGAAATACTGATGCCTTTGTAACGTAATATACTTAGTTAAAACAAGGATCAATATCTGTGATAACACTTCCTTTTGGAAAATTTAACTTATAAAATACGTGACACAATATCCTGAACCCTGCTACTTACCGTAAAAGAAAGCATTAGTAATTATGTTGTTTTTTCCAAGAGGTAAGATAAAATATTAAGTAAAATCTCAAACTAAACTCTAGATAATAGATTCTTATATAGGTTGTTGTTATTCTCCTACATAGCACTTTTTCTTTGAAGTAAGTCATAATAATTAACCCTAAAAGAAATGTTTGATCATCTGAAATTTTCCTGGCTAGCTGCAAGAATTAAATAATGCCTTACCTACTCAAGGTAAGTGATTTTTTTTACTTTTATGAATAATCAGGTGATTATTGTCAGTACATCTGACAATATCTGGATATAAAAGATATCCTTTACATCAGAACAAGTGATTTTTGCATGGCAGTCAAGATTATACCAATCACTAGTTCATGTTCACAGTGGAGCTTTGCTGTGTCAGTGCCTTAGTGAATAAGCAGCTCTTGGAAAGATGGTAAAATTTACACATGAAAACATTAAATGGCTTATTTGACAAAGATCTAAGAAAAGGTCTGTCCCAGGATTATTTTCCAACTGTTTACAAAATGACCGTTATCATTTTCCCATAATGCTTCTTTTCATTTTCTTTATTTTTTTTTCTGTTGAAAATTTCACTATTCGAAGTTCCTTAATTATGAGATGACAACTCATAAATCAAAAATATTTTCAAACCAGGTACCTCTCCACTTAATGTCTTGTTCACTTTTATATTTAGTTTATGGAAAGAAAAAGATGAAAAAGAAGGTTAAAAAAGAAGGTAATTATGGGTCTCTAAGAAGTCTGTTAAGGTATCAAAGGCTTCAATGCTGGTTTTTAGGAAAGTCTTACTTACTTAAAAAGTTTCACCTAGAAAACCCTATTCAACTTCAAGTAGACAAAGCATTCTGAAACTCATTATAGAATAAACTATCACAAAAAAATTCTTAAAAGCTTTTATTATGACATTGTATAAAGCATATTCCAATTAGCATTTATTGTACTGTGGCTGAAACTAGCAGCTTCCTGAGCTATATCAAGGGAGAGATGTGTAGTACCTAAATTGCCCACAATATCTAAAATAGTTGTAGATTTTTATGCTTGTATAATTGTGGCTGATTGGCCACCCCTTCGTTATAAACTTACCTTAAAATTAGAACAAGGAGCTAGAGTGATTAGATAAAATATCTGTTTCTACTACTTTAAAAATCTAGTTAAAATATTTCTGTTTTAGTACATATGTGTTACCCTTTATTTTACTGTTTTTTTCTCTTCTCCCTTTTAATATTCTAGTTCTTTCCATAACTATGTCTAAAAGTTTGAAAAATTCTGTCTTTTAAATATCACAACAATAAATAGTAAGCTTGACACATTTCTTTTGTTCTAGCAACAAAAGATCTTTTCAGATCTAAGATTTTGTGATTCTATGAAATGTTGCTACAATTGCCATATTTGCCTGGAAATATTCTCATCAAATGTTAAGGGAAAAACATTCTATTTTACTTTTCTCTGAATAGCTTCTCCCAGTAGGCTGCTGTACTGATCATAAATAGCAGTAACACCTGCTCGTAAGACTTTGAAAAATAGATAGGAGAAGAAATTGACAATTAGTTGTTGAAAGTGAAAGTATAATGTTTAAATAGTGTTTGCAACATTTAAGAGTCAGGTGTAGAAAGAGCCATGATGATTCTATGTAGATCAGCTATTACCCTCTTTCAGTCCAAAACCTAGAGACTTTTGTCCAAAGCAGCCCCGTCTTGCCCTATTTTTTCAGGGAAAAACAGAGATGTATAGTGAGAAGATAAAACAAATTTGGATAAGGGATATAGGTTCTCATGTTAGCTGTGACACTAAATAATTATGTAAGGTTCTGTGTGTAGACATGGGATATTTTCTGCTCTCTATAGCAGAGCTAAGACAGGGCCAATTAGCCCAAGCATCAACCCATTTTGCTTTGCATATTGTTCTGTTGCTGTCTTCGTGGAGCAGAAAATGGCAAGTTTAGAAGGGAATTAACACTGAGTAAGCCTGAAACTGGAACAATAGGTGGGGCATTGTCATCTATTTCAGATTATGAGTGAGCTATAATGATTCACACTATTAGCATACATATTTTTAAGTTTCAAGTTAGCAAAAAAAATGTCTCTGGCCTGTATTTCTTTCTCATCCTTAAGCTTAGAACATTACAAGAGAGATTTCTAGGATGGATTTCAGTTAGAAAATTCTGGATCTCCATTTGTTTGAAAGTTATAATTGTCATATATCTAGGGATGTAAGGAAAGCTGAGGCTCTAGACCAGCGCTGTCCAATAGAAATATAATGTGATCCACATATTAATTTTAATATTTCTAGTACTCAAAGTAGCCAAGGAAAGTTTTTAAAGGTGAAATTAGTTTTTTAAACAACATATTTAATACAGTGTATCCAAAGATTATCATCTCAATTTGTCATCAGTATTTTCAAAAATTATTCAAATATTTTTCTTTTTTGTGCTAAGTTTTGGAATCTGGTACATATGCCTCACTTAGAGCATCTCAATTCAGACTCACTACATGTCAAGTGGTCAATAGCCACATGTGGCTAGTGGCTGACATGCCAGTCAGCACATCTATACACAGTAAGTGAATGGGTACTTAGCTTGTATTATGAATGGATTGGAAGTGGGGAAGAAACCAGCCATTTGGTGAAACTGAAAGGTATACATCCACAGTATGGAGGGTATTGCTGTTCTCTTTTGTATGTTTTCCTGACTATCTCAAGACTAAAACAGTCTATTTCGAATCACAATCTTCAAATTGGAATGGATTCCATAGATTCCGTAACTGTTTATGGCAGGTACTTTATACAGATTATTCATGGGGTTTGACTTGATTCTTCTGTAATGCCAGGTTCTTACAAGTCTAGTGTAGTTTTAATGGGAAATCAGGTTTCCGTTAACATACAATACCCAGAGACAGATGACAATAACTTTCTTCACCTTTAGCACTCCTTTTTAATTCTCTGTTGTTGCCAGTGTAGTTCTAAGTCTAGATCTCAAGAATTCCAAAAAATCAAAAAGTTAAATCTTCTTTCTCCCTCCTGTTCAGGGATAATTTTGTCCTGTAATTTTATTACCCTCACCATGTTGTTTAAATGGGTCAGATCATGATTGCTACTCAGTAAGTCCAACCAGTGGTTGGCGGATCTTAGAGGAGTGAGCCCTCTGAGTGGGCTTGAGCACCCACTGCTGCCTGGTGGTGTTCTGCCTGACTGAAGGAAGCGTGGAGTTTTGCCTGAGTGTAGGAGAGGGACGATATTCTGAGGATTCTCTTAAAATACCAATGCATCAAACATGAAGCTTCTATCATTGAAGCTGTCATCACCCATCCAAGCTGTGTAGGTTTCTCTACCTACTCCACCTAATCTCTGCCAAGCAGAATACTACCATATTGGTCATTTAAAAAAAAATAGTATTTAAATAGCCCTGATTTTGACCATGCAGAGGCTTCTGCTCACCCTCTAACATCAGCCCACGATGACCTTCTTTCAGCTCCCCACAGTTCTCTACTGTGAAATGCCATCTGTCATTCAAATCCTGCTTTAGCCGGTTTGTCTTCCCTGGTCCTGCAGCACAAGCCTACCAAGTGATGCACCATCTTCCCCTTTATTGCAGAGCGCTTCTCATATTCTGTCCCTGGGTTATCCTTCTCACTGGTTCATCTGAACGATGCTCTCATTGGTTCATCTGAACCATATTCATCTGAACATTTCCCACGAAGTACCTTGCACATAGTAGGCATCTACTTTCATTAAAAAAGGTTCATTGAACCTCAGCTTTCTCTCAGTACCTTGAATTGTTGCTGGGATTTCAGGTACCAAGTTGTAGTTTTTAACATACATACGACTATGTAGCATGAGCTTTTGGTAGTTTTTTAACTGAAATTTTAGTTAGGCACTTAGTAAGTTTAACTTATTTTTTCTTCTCACTCTTTCGTTTTTTTATTTCAGTGTAAATGCACGTTTGGAGAGAGAATGAATATATATATGTGTGTACTATACATGTATATTTTTGTATATTAAGCTTTCAGCAAATGGCTTTTATGTTTCTGTTTTGGCATGATTTGTGTATGTTAATAAAGAAAAATATTATTTACAAATGCTGAACTAAATAAGCTAATTTAGAGTTAATATCATAGAATTAATTATGAAATAATCTCTAAGGTTTTTAAAATAGAAACTGTATCACTTTCCTTTAATATATGGTCAACTTTTAAGTTTTTTTGAAAATTTCTTTTTTTAATTAGCACATTGTGATGGTAAATATTTATGAGGTACAGTTTGATGTTTCAGTATATATATGTTGTATAGTGATCTAATTAGGGTAGCTCAAATACCCATCACCTCATTCATTATTTATCAGTTTTTCGTGTTGAAAACATTCAAAAGCCTCTCTTCTACCTATTCTGTAATATGCAATACACTACTGTTGACCATAGTTACCCTACTGTGCAATAGAACACCAGAACTTATTTCTCCTGACTGTCATTTTGCCCCCATTGACCAATTTCTCCTCTTCCTCCTCCCCTCTTTGTTCCCTTCCCCAGTCTCTGGTAACCACTAAGCTACATTCTCCTTCTATAAGGTCAACTTTTTATTTTAGCTTTCCCATGACTGAGATCATAGGCATTTTTCCTTCTATGCCTGGCTTATTTCATTTAAGATGATGTCCCCCAGGTTCATCCAGGTGGTCACAAATGACAGGATTTCTTTCTTTTTATAGCTGGATAGTACTCCATTGTATATGTATGCCACATTTTCTTCAACCATTCATCCATTGATGGACATGTAGATTGATTCCATAGCTTGACTATTGTAAATAGTGCTGTAATAAACATGAGAGTCTATATATCTCCTCTTTTTTTTCTTTTTTTTTTTTTTTTGGAGATGGAATCTTGCTCTGTCAACAGGCTGGAGTGCAGTGGTGCGATCTTGGCTCACTACAACCTCTGTCTCCTGGGTTCAAGCTATTCTCCTGTCTCAGCCTCCTAAGTAGCTGGGATTATAGGCACTCGCTACCACACCCAGCTAATTTTTGTATTTTTAGTAGAGAAGGGGTTTCATCATGTTGGCCAGGATGGTCTTGATCTCCTGACCTCATGATCTGCCTGCCTCAGCCTCCCAAAGTGCTGGGATTATAGGCGTGAGCCACCATGCCTGGCCAGATGTCTCTTCAACATACTGATTTTGTTTCATTTTAATCCAGTAATGGGATTGCTGGATCATATGGTAGTTCTGTTTTTAATTTTTAAAGAAACCTCCGTACTGTTTTCTATAATGGCTGCACTCATTTACAATCTCACCAACAGTGTGTCAGTGTTCAGCCTTTTAATCTTACCTTCAGGAAAATTCAGAATCATCAATGAAAATATTTAAGATATGATAGACCTAATTGCAACAATTAGAAACATAATTCAAAATAATGTTAGGCCTTTATATTTGTATTTGTACATTCTAAAATGTTCAGTGTTTTCTTTTTTACGTTTCTTTAACTCTCATAATAGCTTTATCTGTCTGACAATGGAGCACATGCTGAGAACCCAAAAAGAGAAAGAACAATAGATTCAACTCTCTACCGCCTGTAATGGGTTAACTTTTTAAGTTTAAAACAAGAGAATTGATGTAATCCCAGCACTTTGGGAGGCTGAGGCGGGCGGATCACGAGGTCAAGAGATCGAGACCATCCTGGTCAACATGGTGAAACCCCGTCTCTACTAAAAATAC
>NW_026988428.1:80000000-80027500 GCF_030222135.1 Aotus nancymaae | reverse complement strand
GCATCATCTCTCTTCACAATCTCAGATTTCTCTGTAAGAGTTTGTAAAAAAAAAAAAAACGTTTCTTATTCTAGGCTCTTCGGTGTAACGGGAAACTGTGCTGCCTGTAGTAAGCTCATCCCTGCCTTTGAGATGGTGATGCGTGCCAAGGACAATGTTTACCACCTGGACTGCTTTGCATGTCAGCTTTGTAATCAGAGGTAAGCAGATCTCTTTTTGGTCTCTAAAAAATGGTAAACCTCTCTGTGCTGGCTATTTATTTAATAGGTGGGAATTATATTTGTACATTTAAAGCAATTAATTTCAGCATTTTTCTGTTCTGTAAACTTTAATCCCATCCCAGAAACAAACCACTAAGGAGAAGAAAGGTCTTAAGACTTACTTCTACCTGAAAGAAAAGCATCGTATAAGAGCAAGTAACAGAAAATGGAAATGCTTCTGTAAACTTTGACTTCTTTTATTCATTCCTTTCTTTTGTTATTTTCCTGTCTTTTAAAAAGTTTTTAAGTATCTACTTTTTTTGTACTACTTCTGTGAGCAAATACATTGACAATGAGACAAATATACAGGAATTTGTCGCAAGTATTTTATATTTCTCTTATTTTTCAGATGTCAATTTCCTGATTTCTCGTGTTTTTGTTTTTTGAGACAAGGTCTGGTTCTGTCAGCCAGCCTAGAGCACAGTGGCACTAACATGGCTCATGCAGCCTTAACTCCTGTGTTCAAGCAATCCTCCTGCCTCAGCCTCTCAAATAGCTGGGAGTACAGGTGTGCACCACCATGCCTGGCTAATTTTTAAAAATTATTTTTTATAGAGATGGAATATGTGTTGCCCAGGCTGGTATCGAACTCCTGGCCTCAAGCAATCCTCCTACCTCAAATATAATTCCCAAAGTGCTGGGATTATAGGCATGAGCCACTACCCCAGCCTCTCTAGATGTTTACCTTAAATGTTAACCCAGTTCTGCAGGTACTTTTGCAATTGTTTCAAATATCTTTGAGAATCAGGCCACATATAGCTAATAATTAAACAGTTACCATCATTGGAGAGAAGCATTTGAAAAAGTCTTTAATAGGGACTCTGGAAACCTAAATTCAAATATGGGCTCTGCCACTAATAAGCTGTGTGATCTTAAACCAAACACTTTCATTCTCTGGACCTTAGTTTTTTCATTTGTAATATACAGAGCTGGATTAGTCCATCTCAGAGGATTCTTTCAACTCCAAAGTATTATAACTTAATTCCATTTTTTCTTATTGAAAGTTATATATATATTTTTTATTTCTGTGAAAACTATATACTACTGGCACCTGTTTCATGTGATAAATGGAGATAACTTTAGACTATTAAAATGTACATATCATTAAAAATACATTTCAAATGTTAAAACACTTGATATATTTTAATGAAAATGAATTTAGTGAGTTTCTATGAGAACACCTGGACATAGTATATAATCAATAAATATTAGTTGCATCAGGTTCTCAATTATTGTACTTTACTGTGAAAGGTACTATTTGATGGAGAATCTTCTTATGAGACCCTGTAGAATAGTAGGAAGAATGTGACATTTATAATGAGAACGGGATTCAAATTTTAGCACCACCATATATTAGCTGATATTAATATATGTGATTTTGAGTATGTTACTTAATCGCTCTGAATGTGATTTCCACACCCATAAAATAGAAACACTAACACCTCTCTTGCAGAGTTTGAAACTTAAATGAAATAATTTATATTGTCAGGAATACAATAGCTTCTCAAAAGTCAGTTATTTTTATAATTTACCAAATAGTATTCCACTAACTTGACTTTCCCAATAGACATATATCACAATAGTGTCTCTCATCAACTGTAGATATGAAGATTGTGGCCTAATGTACCTTACAATATAATAGGTATCCAGACAATCATTTAAGATGTATCTTACAATGTCTTGACTCTTCCCAACAAGTACTGAGAATCAAAGTAAGTTCATTCAGTCTAGGGTAACATTTAGACAAAAATAAATTGGCAATTGCACATGTTTTTTGTAGGGATAAGGATACACAAACACAAATATTCACACATCCATACAGACACCTTTATGTGCATGTGTGTGTGTGTGTATATATATATATATATATATATATATATATATATATATATCATACATTTTAGAGGTGTATTAGTGGTAAATTTAGAATATCTTTGTTTACTTGTCATGTTGATCAACTAATAGTAGCCAGAAACAATGCAGTTACCATGATGCAATCATAAAGTCATTGCTTTTCTACTTGTAAAAGATTACATATTCATAGTAGAAAATTTAGAAAATAGAAAATGATAAAAACACAACATTGTCTCGTGTCTCACTATTCTAAAAGAAAGCATTTTAATATGTGGATATATAGCCAGCTATACATGTTTCTATGTATATAAGACAAACGATATTGTATAAATATTACGCTCACATTTAAGCAAATTAAAGGAAAGTCACAAGGAAGAATCCTAATGTTTGATATTTGGACTTTTTCACTCAATTTATATTGTATGCCTTTTTACCTGACATTAAAAATTCTTTTAAGGTATTTTAAGCTTTCCTGAGTTCACTTTTATGGACAGAGCTTCACGTATGTCTTCCATCATCAGATATATAAGTTGTTTCTTCAAAAGTTTTTATTTTGTAAATATTATCAGTATTATCGATATAAAACAGACTCTATAAAAAACACATGCTCATATCTCTATCTGGCTAAATTCACAGGAGCACAATTAATTAAACAAAGTATGTGACGGTGTGAAGGCTTATGCTATACATTGCCTAAATGATCTCCAGAAATGTTATACCAATCATTCTCCCAGCAGAAATGTACAAAGCTACGCATTCCCTCACGTTAACTCTAACACTAGGAATTATGTTTTTTAAAAAAATCCTTGTCACCTTGAAGGATGAAAGATGGTATTTGATTATAATTTCTAATTGGCATTTATTTGATTCCTGGTGGCCCTTTGGTATTCCTTCTTTTAGAGAAGTAGGCAGTTTATGTCCTTTGTCCATTTTTTTCTATTAAGTAGGCTTACCTATTTTATCCATGTTCTACACAGAAAATTAAAACATCATTCAAGTGCTAAACCCAGCCTAAATTCTATTATGATGCAAAGTAATTGTATGTTATTAATGCTATTTACAAATCATATATCAATTTTATTTCACCATTGAAATAAAAAGTTGCATTCACAATTAAGGCTGTCTCCTCAGGAGAACTCAGTCAAGTAAGACAAACACTCCTAAATTTTGACTCTAAAACTGTTCACATTCTTATTGCTGCAAAATACTATTCTAGTATCATTATTAAAGTACCTAATATATTTCTGTGTTCGCTTCATTTATTACATGCCATAATGGGACTGCATATCTTCAGTGCTGGTTATGCACAATTAGCACTTAGTTACTGTCTTGTCACTTCAGCCCCTACAAGACAAACTTCTTTAGTGCAAGAAGTCAGCTAATCTTCATCAGTCAAGCAAAGCAGACAAATTTTGTTATCCAGATACAGAAGGTTTTAATATAGGAGATTCTCCTTTTACTCTGAAGTTTGCTTCAGCCCCCTCCAGGAAACCCATATCCCACTTCCAGTAGCCAAGTCACTGTCACAATATTACACTTTTTCAAGTGAAATGCAAGGCAAGTAGGTAATTCATAGGCATTTCTTCCCCTTAAGCAAACCTTATTGACTTCTGAAGCTGTGGAATTACACATGTTTATGAATTTTATTCAGCAGTCATTTCATCTTAACTTTTAAATCAGAGTATCATTAAGATCCAAAGCTTTTCTGAATGTTTTAAAAAGTAGCAGTAATAATAACCTTTCAGGATTGGTTGTACCTTATATATAGATTTCTTCTGCTCCTTTTAGAGGAGTATAGCTCAAATGTGAAGCCTGTATTAAAATTCTGCAAGTTTCTATATTTTAAAAGTTACCACAGGAGGAATTTTTGAGCTTATTTTATGATATCTGGAATCTCATTCAGAACTGGAAGATTCTATATAACAAGTTAATTTCATAAAAGTGAATAAGCCCCTTCCTCTTAGAAAACTCCGTAAAACTAAATGATAGTTTTGTTAAGAAAAGGAAAAAAAAAAAGGTTCTGATGAAATTTTCCCAACTACATAAAATTATGTAACAATTTTCTTTTTTTAAGAATAAAAGCACTGTGCTAGGCTCTGTGGAAGCTGAGGTGGATAAAATCTAGTTTATTTCTTAGAGGTGTCCAGAGCTATGGGAGAGACGGAACATCAAAGCCTCAAAGAAGAGTGTAATCGATGCCAAATAGATCTATACCAAGGGAAGAGACAGCTATCCTTGAAATGTTAGGGAAGCATCAAAGGCCTGATGTGCTGGGTCTTAAAAAAAAAGAACTCCCTAGAACTGGTTGACTTACAGGAAGTGTGTCTGCTGGGGGTTGGGGAAGATGAGGGAGCCAGGGATTTTCAGGCAAATTGAGCAACGTGCAAAGGCACGCAGATGTGTAGGCATTTGACGTGTTTAGGAAATGAAAAGCAGCTCAGTATGTTCAGAGATTAGAGAAGGGGTTTGGTAGGCATGTGGAGGAGGGGAGAGAGAGCAAGGACCCAGAGGAAATGAAACTGTAAATGTAGTCTTTGAAAAGTCATAGAATAAAAGTCAAAATGAATACAAATTTAAATTAGTCTTCTAAAATGCATTTTTTTTTAAAGCTATTGGTTTCTGGAATAAATCTACCTTAACCAATTTTTAATGACCACACACCTTCAGTGGTAGTACAGTTTAGGATGATTCTGCAAAGGGTTCAAAAGAAACGTAACCCGTGGTCATTTACCTCAGAATTGCTGTTTAGATTGGGAAACCAGTTACACATTCATGAGAAATTGTGAAATACCAAAATAACAATACACCAACAAATAAGTGCTTTCGGAAAGATCAGAATAAGTGAATTGACATGGTCAGAGGATGTTGATGGAGGACATGGGAACTCAAAGATTGCTAGAATTTATGTAGACAGGAAAAGGGGAGAAATATTTATTTCTAGGGAACAACTTAAGTAAAGGTGAAAAGATTATCATTACCAAATAATAACAATAGTGAATTCTGATAAAGTATCAGTCATACGCCAAACAGTGATCTGAGTGTTTTACATGCACTCACTCCTTTGGTACTCAAAATAACCCATAAATAGGTATTGTTATTAGCTTCATTTGACAGATGAAGAAAGTAAAGTATAGGATATGTAAGTAATTTGCCCAAGATTACACAGTTAGAAGAAAATGGCAGAATCAAGACGAAAACCCGAGGAATCTCATCTCCCTCTCTGGAGTCAGGCCCATTTCAAGAGAGGTATTTTATTTTCTGACTAAGTATATAAATGTGAATTGATATAGTGGAGTTAAAGTAAGGTAAACTTTGAATAATGTACAGCAAGATTTGGGGTGTGGGTAGTATAATTTGATACTATAAGGGTGTTAGCAGTGAGATGCGTAATTACAGCCAGGTTGTCAGTGGGAAAGACAGTAAATTTGTCCAGAAGTATATAGTGGTGAAATGAGTACACGACATGGACCTCTTACTGAAAACAATATACTAGAAATCTCTAACTTATAGTTAACCAAAATGTGGAATAGGGAAGTACAGACACTAGAAATATAGATAGGATTCCCCTTCTTCTCTAAGTGTTGTAAAATAGAATTAATCATAATTGGCAGTCACTAACATTCAGGAAAGAAGATGGCTAAGGGATGTTACCAGTGGAGGCTTCTTAGCATAGGCTTTTGATAACCTGCTTAAAACTAAACACTGTATTTTATAAGGATGATTTACTAGTTATACTTCTTTCATATACTTCTCAAGTCTCTAAGACTGTATGAAGTCTGCTAGAATCACTCAAAAATATCTACAAATTAAATCTAATATTAATTCCAAAACATCAAGATTAGATGATTTAATAATCCGATTGGGCATCTTCTTATTTCTTACCATATTTTTTTTTAAATAAGGGTAAAACTAATTGAACTGAGCATACTACAGGTAATTAGGGTCAGATTACAAGAAAGATTATGTTTATTTTTAGCAACTGTAGTCTGATCTGTTAATATATTTGAAGTATCCTCTGGCTGTCACTCCTTTCATAATGCTTTTGTTTTTCCTCCAAATGCTGAATCTCATAAGAAGCTGGTTAAAATCACAGTTGCAGATTACTTTGTTAAATATGTACTATGTGTGTTGCTGTCTCTCCAATTTCTTTATATTTATATACGAAGCATTTTTTAAGGAGGATATCAACCTTAATTGCATACCAATCATAATCTCCTCTTAACCACTGCTTTCAAGGCTGTTTTGTTTGAGTCATATGTTCAAATGTGACATTCCTCATCTATGTTCTGTTTCATCTTGACCTTTAAGTATAAATTGAAATGCATATAAAATGCACTTTATCCAGTTGATAACATATTAGTAATAAAACATGTCAGATAGGGGTATTTTAGAAAAGTTATCTTTCTCTCTCTCCCTCTCCCTCTGTTGCTCTGTACATACCACCTAACTGAATGGTAGGCAGACTTTTTTAAAGTTATGCAAACAAATAATAGTAATACAAAAAAAAAAAAAACCAGTTATGCCCTGTATAACTGTTTAATCTCCACATTATTCTTACAGCTGGCATGCTTTACTGCCCCCAGGTAAAAACTTGAGTCTTGAATCCAAAAAGACCTGGGTTATTATTTTCCTTCCTTTACTACATACATTCTAACTATGGAATCTTGGGCAGGGTTTTTAAATTCTGGAATGGAGTCTTAGGTTTTTCTTCTGTAAAAAGCCATAATAATGCTTACTTTCTAGGTTGGATGTAAGGAATAAATGTGAACATGTACATACATGCTTAGCATTTAGCACATGGTAAGTATAAAATGGCTATTTTACTTATATTCCAAACATCAAGGTAAGATTTTAGATATTTCATTTCTCCTCCTTGCACAAGCCTACAAAGGCGACTGATGTCACAGATATTACAAACTGAAGTTTTATCTTCAGTTATCATAAGTGGTAAGCTAGGGTTTGGACCCTATTGGTTGCAGTATACCTCTCTGCCATTCACACACTTCTCATTTGAACCTCTCTCTAATCTACTTATAGGGCTCTTTTTCTTTTACACATGGGGAATTGAGACAGGGATAGTCTGAACTGTTCCCCAGGTCTTGTAATGAGTAGGTGATAGAGACAGGACTCAAGACAGATCCCCAGGCTCTTGGTTTCGTGCTTTTCTCACTATAATTACCTTGAATTTATTAATCTACGAATAGAAATTTTCTAAGTGTGAAGGCCTCTAAAGGCATGAACGGCATGACGTAACATGATAGCATGACAAAGAAAATGTTTTCATTTGGTGGCTAATAGAACTTTAGGGCTTACTAAAAATGTAAAGCAAAATTTTAAACAATATGGAGTTAAAAGAAAGTGTTTCCAGATTAATGAGTTTTTAGAAGAAATGATTCAGTAATATCAGCTGGAACTCAAGAGTGTTTATCGAATCTACTTGTTTTGAGTGATATTTTATTATTCACATATTAGTCGAAATTAATTTCAACAGTAATATATGTTTATAACTTTGTACGGTAATTAAACATATTCTACATGCTATTTTATATAATTTCACCTAAAACATAAGCTATCAATTTTACTACTTAGGTCTATTCAACAAGAGAAATATTTCCTTTATTCAACATACATATCTTAGTGATCAGGGTATCAAGCTGGTTTGTACAAACACTGTTATTGAAGCACATTTAAAGTGTACAGTTTGCAACTAATACAAAGAAAATACACTTAAAGCCCCAAACTTGACTGTTGATTGTATCCAATAGCTTTGACCACAAACAACCCTAGGATTTCAAGATCAGTGCATAGTCTGTGCTTTCAATCAACATCATCAGCAGGCAGTAATCCTGGGGAAAAAAAGTAAATTCCACAAATAAACAGACCAATTTTCCTTTAAGAGGAAAGCTAATTCTTTTCAATCTACTTTTTTTATTACACTATTTTCCCCTCTATCTACTTAGCTAGTGTAAGGATAAATTTCCAAAGCTACCCAGTTGGAAAAAAAATAGGTTCACTGTTTGTCTAGCATTCCAATCTTTGCAAATGTAAATCAGTCCAACTGCTTCTCATTTAAAGCTTCAACTTCACAAAACATTAAAGGGTGGCTTTCACTACACAATTTAATCTATCCACTAAGATTTCTGCTGGAACATCATTTGAAATTGACTATCTGATAAAGAGAGACTACTATCAAAGGTCAGAAAGATCAACTTGTATAATTACAAGTAGTTTTACTGGGTCAGCTCTACCAGACACCACTGTTTGAAGGTTAAATTGTTACAATTAAATATATATACAGATCTCCCCAGAGTTACTTTATTGTTAAATGTAGCGGAAACAGAAAAAGCATTTATTTCTGACCTTAATTGTGTCCAAAGTGTCACCATGGGGAAATCATACAAAAAGAACGCTTATTAAAAACATTACAGTCTTGCACATTAAACAGTGCTTTATAAAATAAAATGCGTAATTAGCTATTGGAAACTAGTTTAATTTATCACATCAATATTAAGTAGTTCATTTAGGTTACTCCCTTTGGTTAAATTGGAAGTGCTCTAAGAAATGACATCTACTATTTCATGTTGGTGAACTTGCCACAAACAAAGGAATATGGCTCAGCATCAGAGTCTGACACGAAAGCAACTTTCACTTCAGCATGATCACTTCTAGATTACTAAAATTTAATCTCATTTTCATAACACAGTAAAAGAAAGCTTTCAATGGGAAGCTTTAAAATGGGCTATTTTCTAATTGTTTGATTCATTTCAGTGCCTTTTACTTTTTTATTAAATACCTAAATGGCCGGAGATGAAATCATCCATAATTACTGCAGTGAAACATTATTATCTTTCTTTTATTTTAATGAGTGTAAATACAGATCAGTTCTTTTTATTTTTTCCTTTCCAATGTGGTTTTTTTTTTAAAAAAAAAAAACAACAAAAAGCAAGTCATGTTTGGTGCCCAAAGTGTTTCTATCGATGTCCTTACAGTTTTTGCATGCAAAGGCAAGATTTCAAATGTGTGCAGTATTTCATTAAATGAAGCAAATGGTAAATGGCTTAATTCTGATAATGAAGACAACTATCTAAGCCAGGTTTTCAGATTCAGGGAATTATCATGTGAAACTATTATTAGGAAGATAAATCTTCAAATTTATAGATCCAAGTGAAATGGTCTTAATCACATTTTATTGTTTAAAATATTTTCAGATTTTGTGTTGGAGACAAATTTTTCCTAAAGAATAACATGATCCTTTGCCAGACGGACTACGAGGAAGGTTTAATGAAAGAAGGTTATGCACCCCAGGTTCGCTGATCTATCAACATCACCCCATTAAGAATACAAAGCACTACATTCTTTTATCTTTTTTGCTCCACATGTATATAAGAATTGACACAGGAACCTACTGAATAGCGTAGATATAGGAAGGCAGGATGGTTATATGGAATAAAAGGCGGACTGCATCTGTATGTAGTGAAATTGCCCCAGTTCAGAGTTGAATGTTTATTATTGAAGAAAAAAGTAATGTACATATTGCTGGATTTTTTTTGCCTGCTATTCGTTTTTGTGTCATTTGGCATGAGATGTTTATTTTGGACTATTGTATATAACGTATTGTAATATTTGAAGCACAAATGTAATACAGTTTTATTGTGTTACCATTTGTGTTCTGTTTGCTTCTTTGTATTGTTGCATTTAGTACAATCAGTGTTTAAACTTACTGTATATTTATGCTTTCTGTATTTACCAGCTATTTTAAATGAGCTGTAACTTTCTAGTAAAGAACTGAAAAGCAAATCTCACTAATGATACACAGATAGATAAAGCAAGTCTATCAACATTAAAAATACTAAAAAATAAAGACACACACAGAGCATTTTAGTGACATCCACTCCTTACTGCCGCTATGAGTTAGTCTGTCGGTGTTCTTATAACCCCCTATTTTCAGGGGGTTAAAAATCAGCTTTAAAAAATACAGAAAAATTTCATCTTAAAGCACTTTCATTTTATACCAACGTGAAAAGTGCCATTTGTAGAATAACTTTAAAGCTTAACAGGTTTCCTTTTAATATCCTTTTTCTTTTTGTGCTCTTTACCTACACGATGGCTTTGTTTTGCTTTTTCAGCCACACCCCTTATGTGAACTAGTGCCTTTGGGTATCATGTAAAATTTTTTCCAAAGGGTTACTTTAAAAATCTGTTACCACAATTATGAGATAATTTTTAAGTGATAAATTAAACTTCTTGTATAAATTTTGCCCAGATCTCTCCACAGGAGCTGAGAGTTTAATAACTTTATGGCTTAATAAATTCATGGCACTGAAAAGATTTGAGTGTGAATCTACTGAATCACAATAATGCACATTGAAGCTATGATGGTATTTGAGTAGTGAGGTTACTTTTGATCAGAGCAACATAATGCTCATAGAATCTTCTAGAAGAGAAACAAAGGGATTGATAAAAAGCTGAGAACTAGTGATTATATATTTTTCTGTATTTACCTGACATCAATTTTAATGTTCAAAAAGTAAACACTTTAAGTTTGATGTGTTTTACTCTCTTGTTGTTTTAAGTAATTACCAACTCAGAATGTGTCACTCTTAGGCTGACATATGTCATTCCATTTTTTAAGGTGAAGTAGTACTACCTTACATGATAACATACAAAAAAGAAAGCTCTAGAAACAGAAATTATGGAGAATGATTATTTACATTACAATTACGGAAATTAGAATATGATCCCCTCTTCTGGGTTGCCCATGAACTTGCTTCTTTGCTTTTGCTCTCTGTAATAGAACTACTTCTCAACAAATCTAATTCTGCACAGGCACCATGAACCGTATTTTCACTACAGCAAACTTAGTGCTATGGGTTTTCTCTTTGTTTTTTTCTTGATCACTTGTATAGGAAACAATATTTTCCAGTGTTATTTGCATATATATTTTGTCCTGCCAATATATGCATTATAGATGAAAATTAAATGTTATACCTAGATTCTTGGTTTGGGGCCAAAATATTAAGCTGAAAATAATGCTGGTGTGCATTTGTTTTAAGACAAAGCTTTATTATGAACATGCATGTGAATCTGAATATTGCCTCTTATTTTTAAGAAAATGGTTCTGTGAAAAGTGAACAATATGTATTTTTACAGATGCTTCATGGTTAGGAGTCTTCGAGTCCCATGTCCCCCAAGTTTGAGATATACTAAAGAAAGAAATTCAAAAATAGCTATTTGGGCCCCAAAAATAACTATTATTTTAGCCTGAGAGCTTTACACTTGTTTCATGAAGGGAATGGACTTGCATCACCAAAATAAACAAAGCAAGACAAATTAAAAATGTGAGGGAGAGAAAATGAAAAGTGGTTTTCTTAATGTAGCCCTGCTGGTCCCCATTAACAATTGCTTGAAATTCGTGTGGATGTAAAATTTTAATTGTCAGTATCTTATTCGGATGATCTTTAAGGTTTAACTGGTTTTGCTTTTGTTTATCTGTATGTCAAAATACTCGTAAATTGAGAACAAACGTCTCTCAGCTTCTTGAAGCTGTTCGGCTATCCTTGCCACTGGAAGACCAAACAAGGTTTTTGCTGCTTTTTCTTTTATTTACTATGTTGAGAATTATTTCTTGTCCTTTTTACTACCAATGAAATTACTCACCTGGATTAAAGATTAAGACCTTAATCTGTTTAGATTATCTTTAATCTCTATGAAATTATGAAACAAGACAGGAATAATTTTTCAGCTGTAGGCCATTTTACAGCTAATTACCCATAAATTGTAGCATTTATTGACCTGAAGTACTAAGCTAATTATCTTGACTACTCAAAGCCCCTGAATTGTTGTCAACTTTCCCCTTTGTGTTGTGTAGCCCTGACGTCAATTAGCTTGTTGTCTGACGCCTCCAGTAGGACACCTCCAATGGAGCTCTGATTTCTGAGCAGCGACAGCTCCCTTCCCAAGATGCATCTCCCATAGGCTGCCTATGATGAAGGACCGTGCACCTCCACTCCAATAGAGTGCTGAGTTTAAAAGCTGACCTGTGTTTGTCATCTCACTTTCATCTTGCTTAATAAATATCTGCTGGATTCTTTCATTCACTTTTTTACATTTGAATTTATGTTTTTAATAAAAGGGGTGTTACACTATTTGATTGCGCTTAATTGGCAAAATCTAAGATGATCTCTAGAAAGCGTATGTTAAGTTCATGAAAAGAAAAAAAAGGTGTGTAAGGATGTTGACTTTCTAAATCTAAGTCATAACGAGCATAGACAAAGTACCTCAAATGTTTCTCTGAATATTGTGTTTAAGATCTCTGAGCTAGGTCATTTACCTCTATTTATTTTTATGGGGAAAATAAAACTCTCAAAAATGAAGGTAGCAATTGCTGGGTATAATTTTGCACATTTATACAAATTTTAAGTGATCTTTCAGAAAGCAACTTTGTTGCTATTGTCAGATTAAATTTCAAATTTTCTATTCTGTATAATGAATTAAAACAGGAAACCTGATTCTACATGTTTACAGAAGAGATGTTGCACCTTAACTGAAACAGGGCACTGAAAATTATATCTGTAGTAAAACATGCCATACAGAAGTGTTTTCCTTTTAACTACCACTTTAGGCAAACTACTCTGATCATCCCTGAAACAATTTCATAGAAATTATGCAGGCCAAACATGTTTCATGTTCACTTGAATAAGTTGCAAAAACAATTTGCATGTTTATTGTAATAGGCCATTAGCACAAAATACAATTTTAGCAAAAGCCTTTTTGATCGTTGTTACTTTTTCTTAAAAACATCATTATGGATATTTTTTAAATGTGGTTTTAATGTAATTTAAGATAACAGAAAGCAGAGGTTTAATATAGTCATTAGTTCAATTGACATTTATTGAGCACCTACTATGTGACAGGCTGAGCATTCAGCCTCCCGTTGGGCAGACTTAGGGTTGGCCTATATCAAATAACTTTAACGTGTCTTTGCACTGGTTTTTACTCATCTCCAACCTGCTAATAATAAGCACACAAAAGCGAATACCATCTTCTACCTATCCAGTATGTCATTGATATGAAAGCCCCAGGAAATATCTCAAGTAATCAATGTGTTCAGAGAATTATCTCACACAAATTACTCATTAACTCAGTAGCACATAATAAAAAAGAACATCAATTAATTAATGAGTCACCCTCAGATTGCTATGATTACAATAGAGCTCTGTTGAAATAGCGGTTATAAATGAAGCTGCCTCTTTTTATTCATTGTTTGCAATTGGTCCATTATTTGGCTGAAACCAGTGTCAAATTTAACACATGACTGTAGGTAATTGTGTGATTAGTACCATAGATGAAGACTAGAGCTTCCTCTGAGGCCATGCTGTTAGAAGGATATTATCATTCAAAAAGATATCTTTTTACTTTTATAATCAAGATTTAAGACTTCCATGTTGAACACTACAAACAATAGCTGCTAAAACACTTGAGTAAATTTTACAGTGCTTTAGTATACACACGATTTCATTTCAGTAACTTTTCATGAAGACTAAATATGCGTGATCATTGCCAGTTTTGCATTTTTGGCATCCCAAAATAACATTTTTGCTTTTGGCAGGCTGGGTTAAGGTAGGTTTCTGGGGATTGACAGAAGTAGGGGAAGGGATTTTAAAAAAATACCAAACATTACATAAAAAGTCACCAACTAACTTTCACAACTATCTTGGTAAATGCCATTCCAATAAGCTTATAGAATAATTATAACAGTTCCCTTAGGAAAGTAAGAAACATCTGTTGGTAACACATAGCAGGTGTTAACAATTACACACACTGAACTTTTTAAAAATGTTTTTAATCAAAAGAATTCTGTTTTCTGAAAAGGAAAATATGTTAAATTCAAAGATACTCCTGTTTTGGGCGTGCAGATCACGTAATGCACAAAATTATAAAGACCAAATCATCTTGGATCAATTAGGTTTTGTGTTTGGTTCAGATCATTACAATCAAAAGTGAATTGGAATTATCTGCACTTTTTACACAATTGATATTCTGGACTTAAAAGCCGAATACTCAAAATTGCTATCACAGGGATGATTACAGAATATTTTGGCTTTACGGGCAAAGTGGCTGGCATTAACTATTCTAAATTTAGTGGACACAGTACAAATTAAAATGGGAACGAGAGACGTTCAAATAATACATTACCAAAATCTTTTTCATCCTGCCTCTGGAGAAGACTTTTAATCACCTAAAGTAAAACAGTTCACTTGAAACATATAACATTTTCATATGACCCATCTTCAATAACTTTCAGTAATAATATTTACCAAACAATTGCCATGTATCAGGTAGTTTCACACACCCATGTAATTTCTACAACACCCCTGTGACATCGGTACTATTAAAATGAAAGCACAAATAGGTTACTTCACTTGCTCACGGTCATACAGCCAGAGAGTAGTGGGCCTGAGCCTTAAACACCAGTTTTCTGGATCTAGTGTTTTTCACTCTACCATATCACCTTTTATATGGTTGTCGTTATTATTGTCACTATTATTTTTTCTAGCTCCTGGGAATAGCCAAGGACTAGAAGGACTTATGTATGCTTGAGCAAAAATGCCAAACACATCAGAGTTAATATCATCTTTAAAGATGAAAATTGGGAATGAGAGTGATTATATTTTCCTAGATGCGATCTGTTTGGGAGCTCTTTCTTTTAACCATACAGTGAAGGCATTTATTTGAACCTGTACATCCAGGGTACCAAGAATAGAGGATTCTTCCTATAGCAGTAATGAAAACAAGAGGTGGTCAGCATCGACTTGAGGATACATTGAAGTAAAAAGCCGCAATTTTCAGCATCGGGATAAATATGCCATAGTAATGTGAGGCTACAGTCTTAGAATCGAGATAATACGATATTATTTGTCTTCAGCATTTTAAAACTTACTTCCAGAATGAGTATGTTATTTGTCTTTGATATTTTAACATTTCCAGAGGATGAGATGAACAAAAAGGCCCTAGAAAAACTATGTACGTCAAAACTGCAGGCACCCACCCTGTGTGTAGCTTCACACCAGTCCTCTTTAAATTTTATTTGCCTGAGAAACTTTGGTGCATAAAATATGTTTGCTGCTACTTATTCTTTGTTTAATGCCCAATTTATTAAACATACAGCTCTAATAAATACAATCCATCTCAACATTTGAACACCATTTAAGCAGCTAATAAAGCAAAACTTGTAAATTTAATGAATCAGATTCAACCACTTAAACATTGATTAGAATCTTAGTCAAATTCCTCTAAACATTTCAATAAAATCCCATGTAAAAGTTTCAAGTACTTTAAAAACAGACAAAAATTCTCACAATGAGTCAAACATTTTTTTAAATATACTTAAAGCTGTAACCAAAAATATTAATTTAATTTAAAATTTCTGTACTTTGTTTTATATCTTTCTAAGGTGACATTAATGGTAATTCCTTTAAAATTTTAGAAAACATTGTGTTTAATAAACTTACAGCGTCTGTGTTATTGACTATATGAACCTTGTTGGGGCGTAAGAACTAGCTACACTGTCTAAAATGATGCTAGCTTCTCAGCCAGTTCACATCTAGTTAACCAATAACTTAATAGTCATCCTCCCTATCACGTCAATGGAACTTTTATAATTCCAAGTCTTTCACATAGGTTATAATCTTTTATAACTCAATGCTTTTTCCCAAATTGATTGGAATCATATGTATGAGATTTTAGTATCTCATTATGAGCTGTAGAAACATTTTGAGACATTTGTCCCCTCAGAAATAAGGACTTGAACCTATGTAGTCAAATTTCCTATTAGCATATTTGGCTAATTCTTTTTCTCATAGAAATTATTGGACCCACTTCTGAACTGATTATCATGCAGTCCCAATTGTATTGATTAGCACTTTGTGTTCTTGGCTTGGTTTGACTTAATTCTCTACATTTACATTTAATCTTATCTACTTAGGAAATAGAGATGAATACAAATTGATGCTATCTAAGTAAATACACTTTCAATAGAAGAAACAAGCCACGTATACCATATTTAGTTTTTTCTCTTCTGTATGACAATTCTTTTGTATACATTACATTAACTCTTCCCCTTTTGAGTACAATTGTGGACCCATAGCTTTTATAGACCCTGATGCAGTACAGGCAGATTGACTAGTAGATTGTTTCAAGTATTTGTGTATGTGTGTGTGTGTGTGTGTGTGTGTTTAGTTCTTACTTAAGGCGTCAATTTTAAAAGTTTGTTTTAAAAGACAATACCTTAGAAAACCAGAAATGCAAAAATAAAAGGCATGAGAAAAATACAGAGTGCATCACAGCAAGGTGCCGTGAACTGTTCCAGAAAGGAACACTCAACCTGAAAACTGCAGCGACCAAACAAATGTGTATAAAGCAGCAGTGAAAGAAATCACCTGCACTTAGGAAGAGTATCAGTGTTGCACACTAGTTGGACACTGAGATGTCAATAAAGAAACAGAATAATTAGTCAAGGGCTGAGATCATGACTTAAGAGTTTATCCCCAGTCTTAATTAAGGCTTTTTGACAAGATCATATTTTAGTTATTGTTTTTCAGGTTAACTCAATTATTGTTTAACTCAAAACACAATATTCACATCTCAATTCACCTTAAATTTTTCCCATTGAAACTGTTTGAAACTATAAATATCTTGGTTAGCAATATCAGCTTTGCCATCAGGCAGAAAATGATCTTGAAAATATACTTAGCTTCATTAGGAACAGTTTTCTCATCTGTAAAATGGAGGTAATACTACTTTATAGGGTTTTATTGCAGATTCAATGAAACAATCTAAGGCAAGCATTTAACATAATGTCTGATACATAGTGTACAAGTTATTAGTACTACTGTTATTTTTATTAATTTCAAATTCTCTCAGAGTCTTTTATGTGCTAATCTGCGTGGATGAGCATCAGGCATGGTTTACGTTCCATTAGGTAGATGTGGGGCAAAGAATAAGAATTACAGATGAGCACTCAACAAGCAAAAGAGTAAATCTCTTCTAAGTGAAATACTGAGATTCAAAGAGGATAGTAAATTGGGGATTCAGGCCATAGTCAGAGAAATTGGATGGCAAGGCATTTTCTTAATTGCCTTCTTTTGGTCTCAGAAAAAAATTGTTTTGAGTTCCATGTATGTGGCTAGCATTTATACCAGGGAAGCCACTGCTTCTGATATTTAGCAAGATGAACTTAATAATCACCATATTCATGTAGTGAGTGATATAGACAGCTATTGGGCACCTTCTGCATGTCAGATTCACAGTCATGTCCTGTGCAGAATATAATGAAGAGTCCCTGGACCTGAGGAAGACAGGCAAACAACTGTTAACACAGAAGGTAAGTTAATAACCGAGGAAGTAGCGATATCTACAAAGTGCTGGGGAGCACCAAGGAGGAAGTGATTTATTCTTTCTGGGCACATGAGGAAAGACTTCACAATCGACATTTACCTTTAGTCTTGAAAACCATTAGAGGATGGAGAGAATGTGGGTGTTTGTACAGAGACCTCCCCTAATCTAAGCGTACTAGCAATTAGTTTCACAGTGACTCATTTATCTAGTAGATGAGTGTTGGAGAGAAAGCCACCAAAGATATTGAACAGATATATAGCATAATTAATGCCAAAGTTCAAGAAGATTGACTCCAGCTGGAATATACGGGGTGGACTCGGGGAGAGACAAGAGAGGATGTTGATCGTTTGATCAAGGTGGCTTGGTAAAAAGCAAAGAAAGAGTTAAGCATCTACACAGCATAGCAGCCATCAGAGAATGAAACAAATGGGAAAGAGCAATTGAGAAGAGGAAATTTCACCAAAAATGGTAGTTGACTGACCGTGAAAGGAACAAAATGGAGAAGGGTCAAATACGACTGAGGTTTGAGAATTTTACCCTAAATTATTATAATTAATGTAGCAAACAGGCTTACAAAAGAGGGAATAAGAAATGTACGCCCTTCAATGACTCCCTGGATATGAGGACTGCTGTATTTCAAGTGAAAGTGCAGTTGTATTCCTGTTTCAAAAATTATATAGGCTTCTAAGGAAAGGCATGGCATGAATACACGCTTTTGGTGGGCGTGGCAGAACTTACTAATCGTCCACTCAATATATTTTCTTTCTTTTACTCTTACTAACAGCATATGGACCAGTGTTATGCCTAATCAAAGGGTTTCTATTTCGTAGCTTTTTTTTCTTATATCCAGGAATGGTCATACACCATTTTGATTGATAAAAATCAAGCAATGGAGGATTTCTAAGTCTTTCCAGATGTAGGAATGACTCTTTCTTTGCTATTGTTTCCCTTCCTCTTGCCTAAAAAGCACAAATGGGAACTAGAATTAGACCAACCATCTAGAGCACAGATGACCAAGAGAATGAAATCACAAACTAAAAGGGTCCACTGATGATTCTGGGGACAGTGCGGCAGCACAGGCTGAAACAGACTTCAGCTTGGACTGTCCAGGCTGTCTCGGCATCTTGTCACTGCGGTTGACTTACTTTTGTTACTCTGGTTAAGTTTCTGTTACATGTAGTCAAAAGCAACCCCTGACTGACATACTTGGCTTGTAGAAATTTAGGAATTTTATTGACATGTCGTGTTGTGATAGTCATACTTAGCCTGATTTTAAGAAGGGAAATTTTGCAGAGTCCATTATAAGAGCCTACAGTATAACTTCGTCACTTCTCCTTCCAGTCTGGCTCCCTCCTATCACAGGTGAAACCATAATCCTCAAGAAAAAAGAGACCCGAGAATAGTTTCTAGTGTAGGTGCCTTATCTTCTCTCTGATCTTGCACAGTCCCCAAACTCTACCCTTACTTTTCAACATGAAGTTAGTGTTTCTATTAGAATGTCACAATTTATCTAATTTTATGTATGGTTGGTGGGGAAGGCTTAGTTCTTATTAGACTGTCATAAAACAATAGAGGAAGAAGGATGCAGAGAAATAGCAAAGGTATGTTCAAGTAATTAGTTAGAACTACAGACAGATCAAAAAGAAAGCCATTGTGCAAATGTCAGGCCGTTCAAGGTTATTTCACCTTGAGGAGATAATGTCAGATCCTTGCCTTGGATACAAAAGAAGTTTTGAAAGTCTTTCTGCCTATTTCCAAATCCTATCTGAAGATCATTTCTGATCTGTGAAGTTTTTCCTCTGTTTGCAGGAAAAAAAAGAAAAACAAAGATAATATTTACATATATTTTACTCAATAATATTTACTGAAAAGAAGTTATTTAATTTGATATTTACTTTTTCTTCTTGTCTTGGTATACAAATAGACTTTTTAATGAAAGTATTGTGACTTTGGATGATAGGTCTAGTTCTTAAAATACTACATGAAGAAATAAACAGTCTCCCACTTCATTCTTTTCCCTATTAAATACGTATGTATCAAAATATATGTAACGAATTTATGAAATCTATTTATTTGGTTTTATTTGGTTGTGAATCGAAAATCAGGCTTTAACCTTGTGCCCCTCAAATAAAATTTCTTTATTTTTATTTATGTTTTTGAGAGAGCCTCTTGCTCCGTGGCTAGAGTGCAGTGGCTCAGTCTCAGCTTGCTGCAACCTCCGCCTCCTGGGTTCAAACGATTTTCATGGGATTATAGGTGCGCACCAGCATACTCAGCTAATTTTTTTTATCTTTAGTAGAGATGGGGTTTCACCATTTTCCCCAGTCTGGACTCGAACTTCTGGCCTCAAGTGATCTGCCCGTCTCAGCCTCCCAAAGTGCTGGGATTACAGGTATGAGCCACCATGCCCAGACTCAAATACAATTTTTTATTTTATATCAACCTTCCAACCCAATCTTAAATGTCGCTCTGTCCAGATGCCAAGTTCTATAGCTTCCTCTGTGTCCTCTGTGTATAGAAAAGATAATTTAATAATTCTCAAACTTCCAAAGCTTCATCTCAAGAGTATTTCCTCCCATCCTCTTTTCTTCCTACTTATGCTTCTAAGAACACAAATTTAGTACCTTTTATACACCAATCACCAGCTGGTCATAGTGTGCACCTACAATCACAGCTACTCTGGAACCGGAGCCTGAGGTGGAAGGATCACTTGAGCCCCAGAGGTCAAGGCTTCGGTGAACCATGATCATAGCTCTGCACTCCAGCCTGGGTAACAGAACAAGCCCCTGGCTCTAAAAAAATAAAATAAATCATACCAATCCTGTGCAAATCCAGGAGCATGGAGAGAAAAGCGTAGGGAGAAAAGAGGAAAGAGATATCAAGGCTCTAAGTTCAGGTAGCTCACAGCCTGCGGGTAAAGCAAGGGCAAAGCAGCTCCATTACAAAGTGATGCTGTTGAAGTTGGAATGGATACTCTGGGAGCAGGGAGGAAGGAGTGCTCAACTTTAAGAGTATCAGCTGTATGTTCTGAGGAAAGCAGCTGAGTCTTGAGCAGTAAGCAATGGTGCTTCCAGTGGGTTAGAGAAAGGAAGGGAAGTTATTCCAAACACAAAGACTTCCTAGTATGAGAGGTTTCAGCATGTTAAAGGAACTTAAACTAGTATGTAGAGGAGTTGCAGATTAAAATCCAGAGATGAAGGGCCTTGTTTATTTTATAAAATAATGGTCGCCAAATCTATGGAGCTTTAAAGATATAGGCATGTGTGTGTTTTGATTAAGTAGATATGTTGTCATGACCTGAGCTCCATATAATTGAAAAACAATCAGATGTGGACACTGACACCGAAGATGACGAGCCTGTGAAAAGTTACAACACAGGGGAAGGGATGATCAGGTTTACATTTTAGGAAGTTTAATCTGGTGGCCTCATGAAAGCAGGGGTAGAGTCAGCAGACACTATTGGTGGGGAGCAGCTGATACGGTTGACAAATGTGAGTACTTGAATGACTAGAGTAGTAGAATTAGAGATAAGGTACACTTCCACAACACTTAGGAGGCAATCAGTGCAGGAGCGGGTGGTAGTTTGTTGAGGAAGAAGATGAGTTTTAGACGTACTGCATTCAAATTGTCTTAAGATAGAACATGGAATTATAAGTCTTTATAATTTAAAAGAAAATTTATGATTAGGATGCCATGGAAATTAAGTATTTGTGTACCTGGGTGGTAAAGGTAATACCCCCTTACTCTTTAAATTATATTACTTAGACAACCTCTTAATATCATAGGGTATATCTTACCTTCTCAAGCATAAAAATCTTAGTTAAAATGTTAAATTTAATCTGAAGTTGCTAGGAAACAAAGGTTTAGAAATTAAGAAATTCAGAGTGATAGATCACACGTTCCCCTAACCACCATATTAATTTCAGTTAAGTTGTCTGATACGGTTGGCTCTGCGTCCCCACCCAAAGCTCATCTTGAATTGTACGCCCGTAATTCCCACACGTTATGGGAGAGACTCGATGAAAGATAATTTGAATCATGGGGGTGGTTCCCCCATACTCCTCATGGTATTGAATAAATCTTATGAGATATGACAGTTTTATCAGGGGTTTCTGCTTTTTTATCGTCCTCATTTTCTCTTGCCACATAAATGTAAGAAGTGCCTCTCACCTCTGGCCATGATTCTGAAGCCTCCCCAGCCATATGGAACTGTAAGTCCAATTATACTCATTTTTCTTCTCAGTCTCGGGTATGTGTTTATCAGCAGTGTGAAAATGGACTAATATAGTGAATTGGTACCAGTAGAGTGGGTAGTCGCTGACAAGATACCTGAGAATGTGCAAGCAACTTTTGAACTGGGTAACAGGTAGAGGCTGGAACAGTTTGGAGGGCTCAGAAGATGGGAAAATGTGGGAAAGTTTACAACCTCCTAGAGACTTGTTGAATGGCTTGACAAAAATGGTGATAGTGATATGAACAATAAGATCCAGGCTGAGGTGGTTTCAGATGGAGATGAGGAACTTGAGGACTGGAACAAAGGTGACTCTTGCTGTGCTTTAGTAAAGAGAATGGTGGCATTTTGCCCCTACTCTAGAGATTTGTGGAACTTTTAACTTGAGAGAGATGATTTAGGATACCCGGCGGAAGAAATTTCTAAGCAGCAAAGGATGCAAGAGGTGGCTTGGGTGCTGTTAAAAGCATTCAATTTTTAAAGGGAAAAAGAGCATGAAAGTTTGGAAAATTTGCAGCCTGACAATGCAGCAGAAAACAACAACCCATTTTTTGAGGAGAAATTCAGGCTGGGTGCAAAAATTTGCATAAAAAGGAGCTGAATGTTAACCCCCACGACAATGGTGAAAATGTTTCCAAGGCATGTCATAGGTCTTCATGGCATCTCCTCCCATCACAGACCTGGAAGCTTAGGAGGAAAAACGTTTCCCGGGTTGGGCCCAGGATCCCCATGCTGTGTGCAGCCTAGGGTCTTGGTGCCCTGTGTCCAATCCACTCCAGCTATGGTAAAAGGGACCAAGGTACAGCTCATGGTTTCAGAGAGTGCAAGCCCCAAATCTTGGCAGCTTCCACATGGTGTTGAGTCTGCAGGTACACAGAAGTCAAGAATTGAGGTTTGGGAACCTCCACCTAGATTTCAGAATATGTATGGAAATGCTTGAATGCCCAGGCAAAAGTGTGCTGCAGAGGCAGGGCCCTCATGGAGAATCTCTGCTAGGGCAGTGCAGAAGGGAAATGTGGATTGGAACCCCCACACAGAGTCCATGGGGGGCACCTCCTAGTGGAGCTGTGAGAAGAGGGCCACCATCCTCCAGACCCCAGAATGGTTGATCCATCTAGAGCTTGCACCATGCACCTGGAAAAGCCACAGATACTCAATGTTGGCTCATGAAAGCAGCCAGGAGAGGGGCTGTACCTGCAAGGTCGTAAGGGTGGAGTTCTGCAAGACTATGGGAACCTACCCTTTGCATCAGCATGACCTAGATGTGCGACATAGAGTCAAAGGAAATCATTTTGGAGCTTTAAAATCTGAGTGCCCCACTGAATTTCAGACTCGCATGGGCCCTGTAACCCCTTTGTTTTGCCCAATTTCTCCCATTTGGAATGGCTGTATTTACCCAATACCTGTACCCACATCGTATCTAGGAAGTAAGTAGCTTGCCTGATTTTACAGGCTCATAGGCAGAAGGGCCTTGCCTTGTCTCAGATGAGACTTTGGACTGTGGACTTTTGGGTTAACACCAAAATGAGTTCAGCCTTTGGGGGACTGTTGGGAAGGCATGATTGATTTTGAAATGTGAAGACATGAGAATTGGAGGGGCCAGGGGTGGAATGATAGGGTTTTACTCCATGTCCCCACCCAAATCCTACCTTGAATTCTACTCCCATAGTTGCCACATGTTGTGGGAAGGACCCAGCAGGGGATAATTTGAGTCATGGCGGTGGTTTCCCCCATACTGTTCCGTGGTAGTGAATAAGTCTCACCAGATCTGATGGTTTCATTAGGGGTTTCTGCTTTTGCATCTTCCTCATTTTCTCTTTCCACCACCATGTAAGAAGTGCCTTTCACCTCCCACCGTGATTCTGAGGCCTCCCAGCCATTCGGAACAGTAAGTCCAATTCAACCTCTTTTTCTTTCCAGTCTTAGGTATGTCTTTATCAGCAGCATGAAATGGACAAATACATTGTCGTTTCAAGGTTGCCTTTTTACTTAGTGCCAAAACAGAATTCTAACAAGAATTACCAACATTTCTTTCAGTTCTAAATAATTTCAAGTACTATTCTTTACTGTGCTTACTTCTCTCAAAACCATTTCTTCCACTTGTCCTTCAAAAAGACTACTGGGGCTACAGCTAGATAGAACTGATAATTCTGAAATTTTGATTTCATTTATCCATGTAGTTTTTTCACACACAGTGAACCACATGAAATACAATGACAGATGGTAATGTATCGGTGTTGCAGATTACTTGCTGTCCTGCTCCAAAGTCAGGGTATAAAGCTAAATGGTTAAAATAATTTTTTTAACTCTTTCAGTTATATTTCATAGACTTCCTAATAAGAGAAACAGCTAGTGTATCCCTGGCATTTAGATAAGAACTCCCCTGCTCTTCCACCCCACCACCCCCAGCACCATCACACACATCCCTAGTTACTGAGATTCTACCCAGGCTTTAGGAGGAGACTAAATAACCCTTCCAGTGGTTGACAGCCCTCTTCACCCCGCATTTCTTCTTTCAAGCCTAAATCCTTTGTGTTTCACTTTTAGCCTTTAGTAGTGGTAGATAAAAAATGCTTATCAACTGTTCCCTGAATAAGAAACTTAAAATACTCACAGATAATCTCAAAATCATTCCTCATCCAGAATAATCCCCAATCTTTGACCTTTCCTCAAAGGTCTTCTTTTCCAAAACTTATATAATCTTGGAGGCTTTCTTCTGAACGTTTTTGATGCTTTTCACACAAATTTTTGGTTGTGGAGTTCAGAAGTTGGCAGAGTAGTCTGCCTGGTGGGAAATATATTAAGAGCCATTGCTAATGAGAACCACGATGTATATTGTTGCTACTTTATGTATGTGAATATTATGCTCTTTTTCTAATGAAAGATGTACCTTTACTAATTCATTGACAATTTGCATGGTTCCACTATAGAGCATATATATTTTCCCACACGTAGCTGGGGAATCACCATGGTGTTTGTATAGTTTGACTCTCTCTGTTTTTGTCACAAGTGAACATGCATGTCCATATCTGTCATGCTGGAACTTGATCCGGCACATTTGTGAGTGTAACTTCTACTTCTACTAAAATTCTTTAGAATTCTTAGTAAGTCCCCCAAATTGCTAAATATCTTTACCTCTCCCGGGCCTGTTTTGCGAGCTCTCTCTTTTGTCAGCCAGCTGACAAATAAAAATATTATACATTGAGCCCACGCTCACTCTCATGGAGTCCACTTGCTCGTTGATGACTATTCTTGAGGCATAATTTTGAGTTTTGTGTCCATTTGGATGCCACCCTAGGGTGAGCAGTTGGTAAAACTGGAGAAGCTCATAAGAGGAGGAGCTAATTAAGGCATTCGGGAGACCAAAGCAAAAGGTGAAAGCAGAATTTTTTAAATGCTGGATAACAAAAGAGCCAGATATGGAGCCTGTAAGGGAGTGAAACCTGAAGGACACCAGAGGCAGGCATAGCACTCAACGCCATGGGCTAGGATCCAGGTTTTCACAGTAAGGGCCACAAAAATATGTGAAGCTTAAATGGGGAGAAGGGGAACAGAAGCATGCTCATTACCCAAGAACAATCTCTCCCACAAGTAGTTTAGACTTACCTTTATGATCAGATTTGGTAGCGTTCAGGATATGGCAGCCTGGCTTACAAGGCCTGGGAGAGTAGATCAATGCTGGATGGTACAAACATTTCCCAATTGATTGCCTAGCATGTTGTTAACGAAAAAGAAAGTTCAAGTTGGGAATCATTATCATTATCCATTGATTCTACCAAATCTAGCACTATCTCAATTTTTTTTTTTAAAAGGTTATTGTTTAGAAAAATAAAAATGCAAAGCCCTTTTTATTGTCCTGCAAGTCTATTTCTGGGATTAAAAATTACAGATTGTATATTCTTAAATAAGTCAAGATCATTTTCTAGCTCTTTAAACAGGCATCCTTCTCCCTGCTACACACAATACATAAGGGAACATTTAGCCCCGTCTTTCATACGCTATCCCTTACTATATGCAGCCCCCTAGAATACACAATAAAAAGATAAATGAAAAGCACATTAGAAATGCACCTAGTGGTGGGAATCCAGCCAGTGATGGTTGCAGATGTTTTGTTTGAATCAGTGACTGCGTTGAGGGGGAGAATGCCCGTTATAGAAAAGAGAGCATTGCCAAAGAACTTGGGGAGGAAAGAACATACTCTGACAAGTATCTTTTATCTCGAATATGCGTATTGAATATATGTGTTTCATAATATTTTCCTCCAGATTGCCTTATTTACACATAAAGGTTGATTGTATTTATGCATCATTTATAGTTATTCTTTTGTCTTATTTTATCAATAACTTTTTCTTGTTTGGAACAGTAAGCTAAAGAGTGTCTGAAATTGAGTTGATATCCCACTGCCTTCAGTTAAAAGATTCTATAGTTTTCCAAATCCCGAAATAACATACATGGTTTCATCTACTTCTCCAGACTCAACTTCCACCTCATCATAATACGCCATATGCTCCAGCCACACCGCATTTTCCCCTTATCCCCGAATAGCCGTGTTCCATGATGCCTCCTGTTTCTACCCATGCTGTTCCCTCTGCCTGGAATGTTCCAGCTGTTTCTTGTCTCTTCCTGGTAAACATTAATTCACCTGCCAGGTACCTTCTCTAAAGAAATTGCTGCGAGAAATCCTCTCTCATCTGCACGACTGAGTTAGATACACTGCTGTCAGTGTTTCCTTACTGCCACACTCAACGTTACTGTGAGTAATTTGATCACAAACTTTTTTTTTTTGTATCCTCCACTACACTGTGAGTGCCTTAAAAGTCCTCCAGGATCTATAACAATATCTCACACATAATGGGTGTTTAATAAATGCTTGATTAATCAATCAATCAGTTGAACAATGCAGTTTGCCATCCTAGAATATTAACACAATCCTAGAATCTCCAGCTCAGTAATTTATGACTGAGGTATTCAAAAAGGTTCCAAAGAAGCTGATGAGCTTGAAGAAGAAAACGTAGTAAAAAATTAACCGAGAATAAAGCAAGGCTGAATTTACAGTATAACTCACAGAAAACCAGATGTTCCTGTTTCCAGGAGAGCCCAGTGAGACAAATGGTTGGCTGAGCCTCCCAGCTGCTGGGCCTAAATGATCCTGCTACAGGCAATGCTGATTCCACAAATCGAGGTGTACAGCCTCTCTGTCACATTCAGAGGCCACTACAAGATGTGCACAGCCTCACCTTTAACATCTTCCCCTGACACATGAATATTACAGTGGAATACCAGATTATCCGTAATTCTAATGAAATGGACAAAAGTGAGAGTCCTCTGTCTTTTCCATGCCAACTCTTTCTTCATTAAAACAAAACAAAATAAAGCAAAACCAGAAAATCAGACTTGATTCTTTAAATACTAGTTAAGACAATACAATCAGCTTAACTCAACAGCTTTGGTTTAAAGTGGCAGGAGGAAGAGAGAGGTTGAGGTTATGTGAAGGCGAAAGATCTCAAGCTATGGTCACACGTTTTCCTTAGCTTCACTTGAGATTCAACAAAACGATATTTGTAATTAGCTTTATTAATAATCTCTCCTGGGACTTGGAGCATGTCCTAGGTGAGCCACATATTATATAAGTTTGGTACAAAAGTGACTCTAAATATTAAGACAAAAGGGACATGTTTCAGTTCTTTCAGTATTGTTTTATACAAGGGATGTAAAAGAAAATAACGCATTACATGAAACAGCAGATTTGTCAAAATGCT